>NC_074699.1:14688660-14871160 GCF_029448725.1 Salvelinus fontinalis
TTTAAATGACTTCAAAAAAGTGGCCAACGTTTCTCAAATCTGACTCCATGTCAGGGAAATTGCTGTAGAATGGGCTCTGTTCCACTTAGAGACAAAATTTCAACTCCTATAGAAACTATAGACTGTTTTCTATCCAATAATAATAATAATATGCATATTGTACGATCAAGGATTTTGTGGGAAGCCGTTTAAAAAATTAGCCACATTAGCATAAATAGTCTAAACAGCGCCCCCATCCCCAACAGGTTAAGTGAATAAGTGACTAAGTGAAGTTTCCAGCAGTGATTGTGAATATGAAAAATATGGATATTGGGTTGAGAATGTCCCTTTAGGGTGTGGAAACTGGTGCCTTGGGTGTGAGAGTATGACCGTTCAGCTACATTTAATTTCATAAATGACCCAAGACCTCGATTCCTAGACACATCAAGTACCCTAGCTAGGTTGCTTTTCATATAACCTCTGCTGCTGCTACGTGAATACACAACAACTGGAGAAGTATCTTTGTATATGTTCTTTTTTTTTTTTTGCAACAGACATGTATATAATATTTCAATGGTGCAGATACATGCAGATGCACACATATCGGTTAACAATCGTCTCTCATAAATAGGATCTCCCAGGGTCCGTAGTGGAATTGTGACCATTCGACAATTCCCAAGGCTCGTAGTTGACCAACTCCGAACTGGGGGAGCGTTGTATTGTGTTGATTTGCAATTCGATATAATCCGGGGTCGGACTTGCTATGCAACACAGGTACACAGATCTGGTTTTAAGTAGAGGGGTTGCCGGCAGTATCATCAGCGTTGCAACGTCCAAGGCGCCACAGGTTTATGTAAAGACTCTACAAACACAAACATGTCGTCTGAACCCGGTTTCTTCATGTGTAATTCAATGAAATGTTTGTTGATTTCAACCCCACGGTCGCATTTGCGATACCACAGACTCACACAATCTGTATTGTTAAGTAGTAAGGTGGGTTGTCCCAAACCGTTTACCTTGGTCCAGTTTACCACCAGTTCCGTTTGAGCTGAGACCCCCAAAGGTAAACCCGTGTCGATGAGCTCAATGACTGTGGATGCAGACATGGCTGTCCTCTGGCCGATGATGAGCTGTGAACACGGCGTGTCACCCAGTTCGAGTCGCGAGGAATAATGTGTCGAGAGGTACGACAACCAATTATTCAGATAGTAGTGACCAGTGTAATAATAGACTGCTTGTAGATGTGGAAATAACGAGCCATGTAGTTAGTCTAAGACCGTTATAGGGTTGTACATGTGGCTGATGTCCATTCCTAGTAACAGAATATATTTCCTTGCCCGGGAATAGTCAGTGTAGAGAGGCCCTGGTTGGATAGTAAACGAGATGTTACGAACATCTATCCTGTTTGGGTGGAACAGGAATGGAATGAAGAGACAGAGTCCGGTGTATTTGCACATTTACTATTTGAGGAGGATAGCCATGTTAGGAAACACTTGCAAGACAGATAACAATAGTGTCATGGTGCACTATTCACCATGTATATCTATTCAATAGGTAATACCCAAGGCTGATACAGAGTTATACATTTAAACAGCTGTCTCGGTTTCTATTTACAGGTCTGTGTCTGCATCCCATTTCACAGGTGGTACATACACAGGTGTCGATCCGATTGCGTCTCCGTTGCATTGAACAGAGACAACAGCATATGACACAACAGGTTGAACCGATAACCAGCACGGCTGCAACACAAATAATTATGTACAAGCCATATATGTAACACACGATTGGGTCTTCCTGGTGGAGATCTTGGCCTCTCATAACGGCTTCCTTCTCGGACTCGAGATAGGCGAATAGATTGGTGTAGTTGATCTCGCCGTCCTCCAGTTCGTTCTCGATCTCCTGTTCCTCTTCTTCGCTCAGTGGTCGACCAGTCAATTCGACCAATGCCTTTAGTCCCCTGTCAAAATCTCTGGTGTAAAAGGAGTTGCCAAGTTGGATGATCTGATCCATGTTCTTCATGGAATCTTCAGGAACTCCAATAACCTTGGCTAGTTTGAGGATATTGTCTTTGTTGCTGATCACTGTAGCGCCTATTGCCGATGCTACCCCTTTGGCCTTGTCAGAGGTGACAAATGTCTTGATCTTTTCCAGGGACTGTTTAAGTTTTTCAGTTTTTGAGGTCTTTGTATCAACTTGATAGGTGCCTCTAGCTGTAGACACTCTACCAGAACTAACCTTCTTGGTTCCAGCGTAGACTTCACATTTTTTAGATTCCTTACATTGATCACATTTAGCGGTCAAGCATTGCTTCATGTTATAACTTGTGTAACAGAGTACTTTCTGGACATCTTCTCCAGTACATCTGTAGGACATTTCCATTTCATCATACCCGTAGTTCTTCAGACTTAGTCCATTCACAATACTGACACTCAGGATTCTGTCACAATCGTTTTTTCTTCTTGAAGTTCTGAAAGAGTCGAGTTTCTTTACAGTTAGTCACTCCACAGGCAACGCAGACTACCTCCTTATAGTTTTTATATTTGGAAATATAAAGACTTTATATCGTCCCCAGGTTAATTTTAACATACATAATCGATTATATTTCAACCGGACGGTAAACTGTTCAATACTACAGAGAAAGAAAATGTCGAGCCACATCTCTCCTGCGCAGGACCTAATCAAAGGACACCTGACGCGAAACTATGTCTAAAGCCTGGTCACAGCCTGAGGAAGCCATTGGAAAAAGGATCTGGTTGATACCCCTTTAAATGGAGGTTAGACAGGCCAGGAAACAAAGTTTTCTTTTTAAAAATATCACTTCCGGGTTCGATTTTCTCAGGATTTCGACTTGCAGAATAACTATTATTTTTCTCAGAGAAAATATTTTGACAGTTTTGGAAATTTTGGAGTGTTTTCGATGCTAATCGTTAAATTATATGCATACATATTCTACGATCTGGGCCAGAGAAAATTTCCGTTTACATCGGGTACGTTATGCTCCGGTTAGCTTAGCCTTGACCTACGTCGGCTCCGAAATCCACCTACCTCAACCGAACCCAATTTTCCGTCCCCCACCGACCCCGGCACTGACCCTATCCATCGGCCCACACCTACCCCATCCAATGACCCAATCCACTGATCCCCACTTACCTCATCCTCCGACCCCATCCACCGACCCCATCTACCTGCCCCATCTACCGACTCCATCCACCGACCCCATCTACCGAACCCCATCTACCTGCCCCATCTACCTGCCCCTTCCACCGACCCCATCTACCTGCCCCATCTACCGACTCCATCCTCCGACCTCATCCTCCGACCCCATCCACCGATTCCATCCACAGACCCCATCCACCGATTCCATCCACAGACCCCATCTACCGACCCCATCCACAGACCCCATCTACCTGCCCCATCTACCTGCCCCATCTACCTGCCCCATCTACCTGCCCCATCTACCGACCCCATCTACATGCCCCATCTACCGACTCCATCTACCGACCCCATCCACAGACCCCATCTACCTGCCCCATCTACCGACCCCATCCACAGACCCCATCAACCTGCCCCATCTACCGACCCCATCCACAGACCCCATCTACCTGCCCCATCTACCGACCCCATCTACCTGCCCCATCTACCAGCCCCATCTACCAGCCCCATCCACCAACCCCATCTACCTGCCCCATCCACCAACCCCATCTACCTGCCCCATCTACCGACCCCATCTACCTGCCCCATCTACCGACCCCATCTACCAACCCCATCTACCAACCCCATCTACCGACCCCATCTACCGACCCCATCCACCAACCCCATCTACCTGCCCCATCTACCGACCCCATCTACCTGCCCCATCTACCGACCCCATCTACCAACCCCATCTACCGACCCCATCCACCGACCCCATCTACCTGCCCCATCTACCTGCCCCATCTACCGACCCCTTCCACAGACCCCATCTACCTGCCCCATCTTCCTGCCCCATCTACCGACCCCATCTACCGACTCCATCTACCGACCCCATCCACAGACCTCCTTCTACCTGCCCCATCCACCAACCCCATCTACCGACCCCATCTACCAGCCCCATCCACCAACCCCATCTACCGACCCCATCCACAGACCCCATCTACCAGCCCCATCCACCAACCCCATCTACCGACCCCATCCACAGACCCCATCTACCAGCCCCATCCACCAACCCCATCTACCGACCCCATCCACAGACCCCATCTACCTGCCCCATCTACCGACCCCATCTACCGACCCCATCAACCGACACCCACTGACCCCATCCACCGACCCCAACCACCAGCCCCCACCAATCCCATCCATAGGCCCTACTTTCCCCATCCACCGACCCCCACGAACCATCTCCGGCCCCCATTTACCACTTCCGCCAACCCCACACACTGGTCCCTCCTAACCCCATCTCCAGACCCCATCTACCGGCCTCATCTGCTGACCCCATCAACCAACCCCCTCTAGCGGCCCCATCAACCGGCACCCACCGACCCCATCCACCGACCACACACACCGGATCCAACCAATCCCATCCACCGGCCCCTACTGCCCCCACGCACCGCCCCCCCACTACCGACCCCATATACCAGCCACCACCGACTCCAGCCTCCGCCCCATCTACCGACCCCATCTACCGACCCCCACATACCCCATTTACCGACCCCCATCCACCAACCCCATCAAACGGCCCTAACCTACTCCATCCACCGACCCCATCCACCGGACCATGCCGACCCCACCCACCGCCCTGCACTACCGACCCCATGTCCCGGACCCACCGACCCCATCCACCGACCGCCACTACCAACCCCATATACTGTCCCTCACCTACCCCATCAACCGACCCCCACGAACAATCCACCAGCCTCAACCGACCCCATCCACCAGCCTTAACCGACCCCATCCAGCGCCCCCCCCCCCCCCACAGACCCCATCCACCAGCCCCCACCGACACTATCAACCGGCCCCCACCGAGCGAAAAGGTGGCATACAGCAGGAGACTTAAATATAATCAAACACAGATCATGTTAATACAATCAGCGGAGGGGTGATTGAAAGATGCTGTTGCTGTGGAAGACTGTGGCGGGTAGCATCAGGGCCCCTGTGGGGCTCCTGGTAGGAACTGGGCCACGGGTTGAGGAGAGGAGTGATGGGGAGGAGGGCCCTGGGCTCCAGGATGAGGAGAGGAGAGGTGGGGAGGAGAGGAGATGAGAGGAGGGGAGGACGGAAGAAGAAGAGAGAAAAGGAGAGGAGATGAGAGGAGGGAAGGATGGTGGAAGAGAAGACGAGAGGGGATGAGGAGAGGAGCAGTGGGGAGGAGGGCCTCTTTCCCTGGGATTAGACCAGTCATGTGGGGGAGTGTGGTAGTGAGAGGGTTTAAATTAGCACTGAGATGACAACCCCCATCAGGACGGATTAGAGCCTGCTGGCTGCCAGGGACAGGCAGAGTGATAGAGGCCAGCTGGGGTATGGGGTATGGGGCTGGCAGGGCTGGGGCATCCGTCACACATGACCCAAGGCGATGTGGCACTAGTCAGTCACGCTGCTAACGTATCAGTCTGTCTGTCTGTCTGTGTGTCTGTCTGCCTGCCTGTCTGTCAGTCTGCCTGTCTGTCGGGTCTTCCTGCCTGTCTTTCTGTCTGTAGGACTGTGCTAACGTCAAAAAGCTGGGAGAATAGTTAGTGGCTTACTGTCGCCTGACAACGTCCCTTTTTGTTCCCGACACATTCCCCGGTTCTGAAGACAAAGCAAAACACAAACCGTCAATCCGATTAAAACTCCTTCTGTCCTGGTTACCTACATTAGCATGAGAAAGAGCCAGGGTGAAGCCGCCGCTCTACGTGACGCTCCACCAACCAGGACCACAATGCATTGCACCGTCTGCACTGCATGCCACAAACTCAGAGGAGGAAGACTTCGTTTGCTTGGTCTGTTCTGACCGTATGTATCCAGCCTGTTTGGACGGTGCTGATCATTGTAAAAATGTCATTTCTCCTACGGTAGCTTATATACCAGAACTTTAAAAGCATACCACCTGCTGAATGAGGGCTGGGATCAGCCGGTCATATCTCCACACACCGCTGTCGATGACAGCCTCTAGATCCAGAATAGACCGGGGGTTTAAAGCAGAACCTTGAGAGAGATCAGCAAGGACCTCCCTGAGAGAGAGAACCAGTCAGCAAGGACCTCCCTGAGAGAGAGAGCCAGTCAGTGTAAAGGACATTTTTTTAAAATGTATTTTATATTATCTTCATTTAACTAGGCAAGTCAGTTAACAACACATTCTTATTTTCAATGACGGTCGAGGAACAGTGGGTTAATTGCCTTGTTCAGGGGCAGAACGACACGCTTCTTGCTTAGCGAGTACCACTTCCTCCCGATTCAGCAGAGAGAGAGAGAGAGAAAGAGCCAGCAAGGACCTCCCTGAGAGAGAGATCCACCTGGGAGAGAAAGAGCCAGCAAGGACCTCCCTGAGAGAGAGATCCACCTGGGAGAGAAAGAGCCAGCAGGAACCTCCCTGAGAGAGAGATCCACCTGGGAGAGAAAGAGCCGGCAGGAACCTCCCTGAGAGAGAGATCCACCTGGGAGAGAAAGAGCCAGCAGGAACCTCCCTGAGAGAGAGATCCACCTGGGAGAGAAAGAGCCAGCAGGAACCTCCCTGAGAGAGAGAGCCACCTGGGAGAGAAAGAGCCAGCCAGGAACCTCCCTGAGAGAGAGATCCACCTGGGAGAGAAAGAGCCAGCAGGAACCTCCCTGAGAGAGAGATCCACCTGGGAGAGAAAGAGCCAGCAGGAACCTCCCTGAGAGAGAGAGCCACCTGGGAGAGAAAGAGCCAGCCAGGAACCTCCCTGAGAGAGAGATCCACCTGGGAGAGAAAGAGCCAGCAGGAACCTCCCTGAGAGAGAGAGCCACCTGGGAGAGAAAGAGCCGGCAGGAACCTCCCTGAGAGAGAGAGCCACCTGGGAGAGAAAGAGCCAGCAGGAGCCTCCCTGAGAGAGAGATCCAACCTCCAACACTAAATAAATACTGTATGGTTTGCTCTTCCACAACAGACACCCAATGATAGGAAGCAGTGCCCAAACATATTCAGACATAAGATTTATTATTATTCTGCCATTGTTCATTAAGTGACTGTGACAGATCAAACACTCCTAGACCCAGTACATACCGGCTAGAGACTGGAGAAGAAAGAGACATGCAACTGAGAGACCTGGATGGCAGGATAGATGCCACCGTCTGATATTTCTACAAAGCTCCAGAGAGGAGCTAGCCTCGAGCCACCTGCCGCCCGCGTTTCACACCAATGAAGTGGGGGAGATAGAGAGAGAGAGACAGCGAGAGACAGTGAGAGAGAGAGCGAGAGAGACAGGGAGAGATAGAGAGAGAGAGAGAGAGAGAGAGAGAGAGAGTGAAAGACAGAAAGAGAGAGAAGGAGAGATACAGAGAGAGAGATACAGCGACAGAGAGAGCGACAGAGATATAGAAAAAGGGGGGGCACGCTAGCTTTTCCACAACACCAACCTGACCCCCCCCCCCCCCCCCCATGATGCCTAGTTCTCAGCTCTCCAGCGGCAACTGAAAATCAAACAATTAGCAAGAGGGAAATAAAGGTCCTGCTTCACCCTCTGGCTATTGTAAACATGGTAACAGTGTTTAGAGAATGCTGCCCGACTGCCCGCCAGCCCGCCTGCCTGCCTGCCTGCCTGCCTGCCCGCCTGCCCGACTGCCTGCCTGCCTGCCTGCCTGCCCGCCTGCCCGACTGCCTGCCTGCCCGCCTGCCTGCCCGCCTGCCCGACTGCCTGCCTGCCTGCCCGCCTGCCGTCGTCATCATGGTCAAGCGATGTGTTCCTGCTGGAGCTGGCACCCCTAACAACAGCAATGTTCAGACTCAATAAGCCACAACCTAACAGATCTCCTCATTAAACAACACAACACATCTCCTCATTAAACAACAACACATCTCCTCATTAAACAACAACACATCTCCTCATTAAACAACAACACATCTCCTCATTAAACAACAACACATCTCCTCATTAAACAACAACACATCTCCTCATTAAACAACAACACATCTCCTCATTAAACAACAACACATCTCCTCATTAAACAACAACATCAAAGCAATGTCCTACAATGCAAGCATGGTAATGTATGCTGATGATGCTACAATGTATAGCGACCCGCACAGACAGCCGTGTGTTATGTGTTAGGCTAGGAGGTGGTTGTGTTGTACTGACCAGTGTTCGCGGGGTCCGACATGTCAATCAACCTGCTATCTGCCAATCACGGGAATGCCTGGAATGTTCTGATGCCGGGTACCCTGGCTGTTGGCGGAGTGGCGTGGAGGGGGGTTGGGCAAGGGGGTGGAGCATTGGAAGATAAGACCAGGTTTAGCTTTTGCTCTGGGCTTCACAAGAGAAGGTCACGGTTGGCTTGTGGTTATCTTCCATTTATTTGGCGTGGGCTTCGGCCAAACAGTAGCCTGTGTAAAGTTGAGTTAATAAAACGTCAATTTGTAAACTCAAACCTCTGTCTGGACAATTCTTTCTTTATGATCTAGTCAGGTCATTACAAATGTATAGTGCAGCGTCAGAATGTAATGAGCTAACAGATGTACTGAGCAGTGAACTAAGAATGATGTCCGAGTGGGTTGATGTGAACTAATTGGTGTTGAAAATTTCTAAAACTAAATGTATTGTATTTGGTTGAAGATATATGCTTGATGATGATCCCCAATTGAATTTGTCGATTTTTAATTGTTTTATTTTTTAATTTCACCTTTATTTAACCAGGTAGGCAAGTTGAGAACAAGTTCTCATTTACAATTGCGACCTGGCCAAGATAAAGCAAAGCAGTTCGACACGTACAACAACACAGAGTTACACATGGAGTAAAACAAACATACAGTCAATAATACAATAGAAAAATAAGTCTATATACAATGTGAGCAAGTGAGGTGAGATAAGGGAGGTAAAGGCAAAAAAAGGCCATGGTGGTGAAGTAAATACAATATAGCAAGTAAAACACTGGAATGGTAGATTTGCAGTGGAAGAATGTGCAAAGTAAAGATAGAAATAATGGGGTGCAAAGGAGCAGAATAAATAAATAAATACAGATGGGAAAGAGGTAGTTATTTGTGCTAATGTCACGATCGTTGTATGTTGGAAGAGAGGAGGACCAAGGCGCAGCGTGATAACAATACATTCTTCTTTTAATGAAAGGAAACGATGAACACTTAACAAACTAAACAAAAACAACAAACGAACGAACGTGACGCTAAAAACAAATAGTGCTGACACAAACACTACACATAGACATTAACCCACGAACTACCCAATGAATATGGCTGCCTAAATATGGTATCCAATCAGAGACAACGATAGACAGGTGTCTCTAATTGAGAACCAATCTAGGCAACCATAGACCTACATCACACCTAGACTAGAAAACACCCATAGACATACATCACACCTTGACTAGCCAACACCCATAAACATACATCACACCTAGACTAGAAAACACCCATAGACATACATCACACCTTGACTAGAAAACACCCATAGACATACATCACACCTTGACTAGAAAACACCCATAGACATACATCACACCTTGACTAGAAAACACCCATAGACATACATCACACCTTGACTAGAAAACACCCATAGACAAGAACAAAAACACCTGCATCCCCCATGTCACACCCTGACCTAACTAAAATAATAAAGAAAACAAAGCTAACTAAGGCCAGGGCGTGACAGCTAAATTATAGATGGGCTATGTACAGGTGCAGTAATCTGTGAGCTGCATGTCGATACATAGAACGAATATAGAGCAAGTGAAAAAAAACACCAAACTAGACAGGTAAATTCAGGGCGTGTAAGACAACCCAAGCCAAGGACAAATCGACTTAAATCTACAGTTATATATAGAGCCATAGCTGAATGGAACTCTTTACCAATCCATATTTCTTAGGCAAAAAGTAAATCCACTTTCAAGAAAAAATATATATACATCTAATGAGATAGACCATATGACTGAACAGGAAGTAGAAAGAACATCTAATGAGATAGACCATATGACTGGACAGGAAATAGAAAGGACATCTAATGTGATAGACCATATGACTGGACAGGAAATAGAAAGAACATCTAATGTGATAGACCATATGACTGGACAGGAAATAGAAAGAGCATCTAATGAGATAGACCATATGACTGGACAGGAAACAGAAAGAACATCTAATGAGATTGACCATATGACTGGACAGGAAACAGAAAGAGCATCTAATGTGATAGACCATATGACTGGACAGGAAATAGAAAGAACATCTAATGAGATAGACCATATGACCGGACAGGAAACAGAAATAACATCTAATGTGACAGACCATGTGACCGGACAGGAAATAGAAAGAACATCTAATGTGATAGACCATATGACTGGACAGGAAACAGAAAGAACATCTAATGAGATAGACCATATGACTGGACAGGAAACAGAAAGAGCATCTAATGTGATAGACCATATGACTGGACAGGAAACAGAAAGAACATCTAATGAGATTGACCATATGACTGGACAGGAAGTAGAAATCATCAACTGAAATGTTAAATGTGTTTCCTGTCAGGTATTTTAATTGTCTGCATTGTCTACTTGTTAAATGTTAGCAAATTCTTAATTTGTAATTTTTTGTAATGTGTTATTAATTGTTGTTGAACCCCTGGAAGATTAGCTAACGTTACGGCGTTAGCTAATTGGGGATCCTAATAAAAATGCACAAATTCACAACAAAATAGTAATAAAAGGCAGTGTGCCTCCAGTTAAATCAATGAGTTAATTTCCTATTTTTGATTCATACAATATTAATTCTGATCAGAATATTGATGAAATTGTGAGGTCATTTTCTGACCTCTTTACAAAGCAGTATATTCAAATACATTCAAAGCAGTGTATTCAAACTTCAAAACAAGACAAACACCTATGTCGAGAACATCGTCTCAATAAAATGAAACAGGACCCGTTTCCTGATGTCGAGAACATCGTCTCAATAAAATGAAACAGGACCCGTTTCCCGATGAGGAGTGTAGAGGTCCATACAAGCGCTCACTTCTTCACCAACAGAGGAACATCATCTAAGATTCGTCATGTTCACATAGTGCTTCTATCTGCCTGCAGAATACCTAGCATAGTACACAACAAATAACTTGACTTGTGTATAGAGAGAGAGAGAGAGAGAGAGCCAGAGAGAGAGAGAGAGAGAGAGAGAGAGAGAGAGAGAGAGAGAGAGAGAGAGAGAGAGAGAGAGAGAGAGAGAGAGATGTATACAGTCATGGTTTCCCCAGCTGGGCATTGGGTGAACAGGAAGCAGCTTTGATGTAGAGAGTGTACATGTGTCTCTGCGAGCTTCTCTAAGTGGAACTGTTAACTATGGGACCCCTTCACAGCAAGGAGTTGGTGTGTACATGACAAAGCAGGTCTGGGCCTTGGTCGGCCTGGGTCTAGGACAGGACACGCGGGACAAGGGCATCCCAGTTCAACCGCTAAATGGAGGACAGAGGAACACGGAGAGAGCAGGGCGAGAGAGAAAAAGAGAGAGAGAGAGAGAGAGCAGGGAGAGAGGGAGAGAGAGAGAGAGAGAGAGAGAGAGAGAGAGAGAGAGAGAGAGAGAGAGAGAGAGAGAGAGAGAGAGAGAGAGAGAGAGAGAGAGAGAGAGAGAGAGAGAGAGAGAGAGAGAGAAAGAAACATCCTGAGATGAAGGTTTTCATCCTAATGTGTTTCAATGGAAGCGTAGACATTTGTGCCACCTTAATTATTATCTGATCGTATATTTGTGTTTTTCAACGGTTATTGATTTGATTTTTTTCAAGCAATTTGATCCTTTTCGTGAATAGCAGATGTTATTACAGTTGTATATTGTATAAGAAATTTAAACAAAATAAATCCAGAAGAAAACATATGTAAATATTGTAGATGGAACACAGGAGGTCCGTGACACCATTATTATGCTCCTCCACTGATATGGATGTACAACAGAAAGTACAATATCATTTGAAAATATTATAATTTCACTGCAGAACTAACCAGGTTTTATAAAAAAAATATATATAGATTAAGGGTGGGCTAAAATAGCTAATCCTTATTTGAACATGGAATAACGTCATTGCATAATCATTGCATAATCATTGCACATTTTTTTGTACGGATAACGTCAATGACAAATTATACATTATTAATCAAATGAAAATCTGAATGTTTTGAAAACAATCAATTTAAGTATATCTCCTACTGTCTACCATAACGTTTTGGTTATGTTGTACCTGCCCACTCATCTGACACCACACTGGTCCCCTACACAAGCACACTGTATGTTACAGGCCATCCACGCAAGTACAGTACAGGACATGAAGTTTGTCTTCCCAAAGATGTAGTGATTATGGAGAAACATACACACGGAGCCAGAACTAGAGGTCGTTGTGCAAGTGTTGCAAAAGCACAAAATAAGGCATAAAAACGGAGACAAAGAGCCATGAACTGGTTTAACAAGTAAGAGAGATTGTTTTCCTTCTAAATACTTTGTAGAATACGCCTATTCATTTATAGTGAAGAAGAAAGATAGACTTATCTCTCCAAATTCAGCCAGAAAGTAATGAAATCTTCCTGAGTTCATCTAAAAAAAATAAAAATTGAAAACAAAAGACTCAAATTTGCATTGGTCAACTTGATCAATTTGGCTATTTCAGTCAAAATAGGACTTAATTTTAGATAAATATACCATTAGACAATATTGTTCATCACATATAAATGCTTTTGATGCATTTTGATTAGATTTGAATAGAATTTCACAATTTTCATACCAAATAGTTTTTATAGCATTGAAGCCCAATATTGAATTTTTGCAAGATTTACAGAAAATTGTTCTACAAACATGACATTCAAAGAAATCTCATATTCATAATCAGAGGCCAAGAGTTTCTGAAGGTTAACAATGTTTTCCTCATTTGAATCTATGCTTGGGTCTTTGATCTGTCACGACTTCCGCTCCTCTCCTTGTTCGGGCGGCGTTCGGCAGTCGACGTCCCCGGCTTTCTAGGCATCGCCGCTCCATTTTTCATGCATCCATTTGTTTGGTCTTGTTCCCTGCACACCTGGTTTCATTCCTCCAATCACACTGCATGTATTTATTCCTCTGTTCCCCATCACGTCTTTGTGTAGAACTGTTTGTGTTACGTGTGTATTGTTACAGACTGGCTTGTTTTTTCCGTGTTATTTTTCACGAAGATGTTTATTGTTAAACATTATTCTTTGACTGTTTTGCGTGTTTTGCACTTTTGCCTAAATAAAGTGTGCGCCTGTTCACAAAACTCTGCTCTCCTGCACCTGACTTCGCTAACAGTATGCACACATCTGACATGATCTAATTGGTTAGGGGTGTTGATGATTTATATATTATACAAATGCAAACACAAATCGATGAAAAAAATATATTGATAAAAAAACGTAGAACTAAAATAATTTAGTTATTTTAACTTTCTGTTACTAAACTTTCTAAAAGGTCAGCAGCTTAATAAATATAATTTCACTTTAACAACAACCTTCACAACAATCTTCACAACAACCTTCACAACAACCTTCACAGCAACCTTATAAACTTCACAACAACCTTCACAACAACTTTCACAGTAACCTTCACAGCAACCTTCACAACAACCTTCACAGTAACCTTCACAACAACTTTCACAACAACCTTCACAGTAACCTTCACAGTGACCTTCACAATTATCCTCACAACAACATTCACAATAACCTTTACAGTAACCTTCACAATAATATTCACAACAACCTTCACAATAACCTTCACAGTTATCTTCACAATAACCTTCACAGTAATCTTCACAACAACTTTCACAACAACCTTCACAATAATCTTCACAACAACCTTCACATTAACCTTCACAATTATCTTCACGACAACCTTCGCAATAACCTTCACAGTAACCTTCACAGTAACCTTCACAGTAACTTTCACAACATCCTTCACAGTAACCTTCGCATCAACCTTCACAACAACCTTCACAACAACCTTCACAGCAACCTTCACAGTAATCTTCACAGTAATTTTCACAGTAACCTTCACAACAATCTTCACAGTAACCTTCACAACAACTTTCACAACAACCTTCACAGTAACCTTCACAATGACCTTCACAGTGACTTTCACAATTATTTTCACAGCAACCTTCACAATAACCTTTACAGTAACCTTCACAATAATTTTCACAACAACCTTCACAGTAACCTTCACAATAATATTCACAACAACCTTCACAGTAACCTTCACGGTAACCTTCACAGCAACCTTATAACCTTCACAGTAACCTTCACAACAACATTCACAGTAACTTTCACATCAACCTTCACAAAAACCTTCACAATACTCTTCACAATAACCTTCACAACAACCTTATAACCTTCACAACAACCTTCACAACAACCTTATAATCTTCACAACAACCTTCACAACAACCTTCACAGCAACCTTCACAGTAACCTTCACAGTATCTTCACAACAACCTTCACAGTAACCTTCACAACAATCTTCACAACAATCTTCACAACAACCTTATAACCTTCACAACAACCTTCACAACAACCTTCACAGCAACCTTCACAGTAATCTTCACAGTAACCTTCACAGTAGCTTCACAACAATCTTCACAACAACCTTCACAGTAACCTTCACAATAATATTCACAACAACCTTCACAATAACCTTCACGGTAACCTTCACAGCAACTTTCACAGTAACCTTCACAACAACATTCACAGTAACCTTCACATCAACCTTCACAACAACCTTCACAATAATCTTCACCATAACCTTCACAACAACCTTATAACCTTCACAACAACCTTCACAGTAATCTTCACAACAATCTTCACAACAATTTTCACAACAACCTTCACAACAACCTGCACAGTAATCTTCACAGTAACCTTCACACTGACCTTCACAATTATTTCCACAACAACCTTCACAATAACCTTTACAGTAATCTTCACAATTATTTTCACAACAACCTTCACAGTATCCTTCACAGTAACCTTCACAACAACATTCACAGTAACCTTCACATCAACCAAAAATGAAAACGCAACATGCAACAATTGCTACGATTTTACTGAGTTACAGTTGAATAAAGGAAAATACGTAAATAAAAATTAATACATTTGACCTGAATGTCACATGACTGGAATACATACAGACATGCATGTGTTGGTCACAGATACCTTAAAACAAAAAGGTATGGGCGTGGATCAGACAACCAGTCCGTATCTGGTGTGACCCCCATGTGCCTCATGCTGCACGACAGGCTGCTCAGGCTGCTGATTGAGGCCTGTTGGAATGTTGTCCCACTTCCTCTCCAATGGCTGTGTGAAGTCGCTGGATATTGGCAGGAACTGGAACACGCTGTCGTACACGTCGATCCAGAACATCTCTGTCTGTCTGTCTGTCTGTCTGTCTGTCTGTCTGTCTGTCTGTCTGTCTGTCAATGTCTTCAAGTATCTATCTCTACATATGAAGGAATATGCATTGAGCTAACCAGGATTTTTACATCAAATATGCTATTCTACACATTAAAATGACCAAGAGCCTGACCTGTCCACAGCTTCGCTAACCCTGAACCCAGACCGGCTGGGCCGTCTCCTGTGAATGACCCTGTAAGCGCTTTTCTGCACTGGGGCTTCAGGGACCTGCTGTACTGCTGCAGGGGAGAAATATGTATATGTATATATAGAGAGAAAGATAGAGAAAGAGAGAGAGAGAGAGAGAGAGAGAGAGATTATTTCACTTTTGTATGTTATCTATTTCACTTGTTTTGGCAATGTAAACATTTGTTTCTCATGCAAAAAAAAGCCCATTTAATTATATTGCGAAAGTGAAAGAGAGAGAGAGAGAGATACAGATAGATAGAGAGAGATCCAGAGAGAGGGAGAGAGAGGAACACAGAGAGAGAGAGAGAGACAGAGAGAGAGAGAGAGAGAGAGAGAGAGAGAGAGAGAGAGAGAGAGAGAGAGAGAGAGAGAGAGAG
Source organism: Salvelinus fontinalis (assembly GCF_029448725.1). Taxonomy (NCBI): domain Eukaryota; kingdom Metazoa; phylum Chordata; class Actinopteri; order Salmoniformes; family Salmonidae; genus Salvelinus; species Salvelinus fontinalis. The sequence continues at coordinate 14,704,764 of NC_074699.1, forward strand.
AGCGAGAGAGAGAGAGAGAGAGAGAGAGAGAGAGAGAGAGAGAGAGATGAACAGAGAGAGGGAGAGAGAGGAACACAGAGAGAGAGAGAGAGAGAGAGAGAGAGAGAGAGAGACAGAGAGAGAGAGAGAGAGGAACACAGAGAGAGAGAGAGATGGATGTATGCTCTGTGTTCTGCTGCCCTCCGATGGCGGCCTGGACTAACTGAACTGGATTGGACTAACAGAACTGGACTGGACTAACTGGACTGGACTGGACTAACTGAACTGGATTGGACTAACTGGACTGGATTGGACTAACTGAACTGGATTGGACTAACTGGATTGGATTGGACTAACTGGACTGGATTGGACTAACTGGACTGGATTGGACTAACTGGACTGGATTGGACTAACTGGACTGGATTGGACTAACTGAACTGGATTGGACTAACTGAACTGGATTGGACTAACTGAACTGGATTGGACTAACTGAACTGACTGGACTGGATTGGACTAACTGAACTGGATTGGACTAACTGGACTGACTGGACTGGATTGGACTAACTGAACTGGATTGGACTAACTGGACTGGACTGGACTAACTGGACTGACTGGACTGGATTGGACTAACTGGACTGGATTGGACTAACTGAGCTGGATTGGACTAACTGGACTGACTGGACTGGATTGGACTAACTGAACTGGATTGGACTAACTGGACTGGATTGGACTAACTGGACTGACTGGACTGACTGGACTGACTGGACTGACTGGACTGGACTGGACTGACTGGACTGACTGGACTGACTGGACTGGACTGGACTGACTGGACTGACTGGACTGACTGGACTGACTGGACTGGACTGGACTAACTGGACTGACTGGACTGACTGGACTGACTGGACTGGATTGGATTAACTGGACTGGACTGGACTAACTGGACTGACTGGACTGACTGGACTGGACTAACTGGACTGACTGGACTGACTGGACTGACTGGACTGACTGGACTGGACTGGACTGACTGGACTGGACTGGACTGACTGGACTGGACTGACTGGACTGGACTGACTGGACTGGACTGACTGAACTGGACTGGACTGACTGCACTGGACTGGACTGACTGGACTGACTGGACTGACTGGATTGACTGGACTGGACTGGACTGACTGGACTGGACTGGACTGACTGGACTGGACTGACTGGACTGGACTGACTGAACTGGACTGGACTGACTGCACTGGACTGGACTGACTGGACTGACTGGACTTAAATGGACTTACTGGAATGGACTATCTGGACTAACTGACTGGATTAGACTAACTGAACTGACTGGACTGACTGGACTGACTGACTGGAATGACTAGACTGGACTGACTGACTGAACTGACTAGACTGGACTGGACTGGACTAACTGGACTACCTGAACTGGACTAACTGGACTGACTGGACTGGACTGGGCTGACTGGACTGACTGAAATGGACTTACTGGACTGACTGGACTGGACTAACTGGACTGACTGGACTGACTCGACTGACTGGACTGGACTGGACTGACTGGACTGGACAGACTAGACTGACTGGACTGACTGGACTGGACTGACTTGACTGGACTGGACTGGAATGACTGGACTGGACTGAATTGACTGGACTGACCAGACTGACTGGACTGGACAGACTAGACTGACTGGACTGACTGGACTGACTGGACTGACTGGACTGACTGGACTGGACTGAATTGACTGGACTGACCAGACTGACTGTACTGGACAGACTAGACTGACTGGACTGACTGGACTGACTGACTGGACTGACTGGACTGACTGGACTGACTGGACTGGACTGAATTGACTGGACTGACTGGACTGACTGGACTGGACTGACTGGTCTGACTAGACTGACTGGCTTGACTGGACTGGCTGGACTGACTAGACTGACTAGACTGACTAGACTGACTAGACTGACTAGACTGGATGACTGGACTGACTGACTGGAATTACTAGACTTACTGGACTAGACTGACTGGACTGGACTGACTGACTGACTAGACTGACTAGACTGGATGACTGGACTGACTGACTGGAATTACTAGACTTACTGGACTAGACTGACTGGACTGACTGACTGGACTGGACTGAATGACTGGACTGACTGACTGACTGACTGGACTGACTGATTGGAATGACTTGACTGACTGACTGGACAGACTGACTGGACTGGACTGGACTGACTGAATTGATTGGACTGACTGGACTGACTGGACTGACTGGACTGGACTGGACTGACTGGACTGGACTGAACTGACTGGACTGACTGGACTGGACTGGACTGACTGGACTGACTGGACTGAACTGACTGGACTGGACTGACTGAATTGATTGGACTGACTGGACTGACTGGACTGACTGGACTGGACTGGACTGGACTGACTGGACTGGACTGACTGACTGGAATTACTAGACTGACTGACTGGACTGACTAGACTGACTGGACTGACTGGACTGACTGGACTGAACTGACTGGACTGGACTGACTGAATTGATTGGACTGACTGGACTGACTGGACTGACTGGACTAGACTGGACTGACTGGACTGGACTGAACTGACTGGACTGACTGGACTGGACTCGACTGACTGGACTGACTGGACTGAACTGAATAGACTGGACTGACTGAATTGATTGGACTGACTGGACTGACTGGACTGACTGGACTGGGCTGGACTGACTGGACTGGACTGAACTGACTGGACTGACTGGACTGGACTGGACTGGACTTACTGGACTGGACTGACTGGACTGACTGGACTGACTAGACTGGACTGACTGGACTGGACTGAACTGACTAACTGGACTGACTAGACTGACTGGACTGGACTGACTGGAATGACTGGACTGACTAGACTGACTAGACTAGACTGGACTGACTGGACTGACTAGACTGACTAGACTAACTGGACTGACTGGACTGACTGGACTGGACTGACTGGACTGACTGGAATGACTGGACTGACTGGACTGACTGACTGGACTGAATGGACTGACTGGACTGACTGGACTGGACTGACTGGACTAACTGGACTGGACTGACTGGACTGACTGGAATGACTGGACTGACTGGACTGACTGGACTTGACTGACTGGACTGACTGGAATGACTGGACTGACTGGACTGACTGACTGGACTGAATGGACTGACAGGACTGACTGGACTGGACTGACTGGACTGGACTGACTGGACTAACTGGAATGACTGGACTGACTGGACTGACTGACTGGACTGAATGGACTGGCTGGACTGACTGGACTGGACTGACTGGACTGACTGACTGGACTGACTAGACTGACTGGACTGACTGGACTGACTGACTGGACTGAATGGAGTGACTGGACTGGACTGACTAGACTGACTGGAATGACTGGACTGACTGGACTGACTGACTGGACTGAATGGACTGACTGGACTGACTGGACTGGACTGACTGGACTGACTGACTGGACTGACTAGACTGACTAGACTGACTGGACTGAATGGACTGACTGGACTGACTGGACTGACTGACTGGACTGACTAGACTGACTGGACTGACTGGACTGACTGGACTGGACTGACTGGACTGACTGGAATGACTGGACTAACTGGACTGACTGGACTGGACTGACTGGACTGACTGGAATGACTGGACTAACTGGACTGGACAGACTGACTGGACTGACTGGACTGACTGGACTGACTGGACTGGACTGACTGGACTGTCTGGAATGACTGGACTAACTGGACTGGACTCACTGGACTGACTGGAATGACTGGACTGACTGGACTGACTGGACTGGACTGACTGGACTGACTTGAATGACTGGACTGACTGGACTGACTGACTGGACTGAATGGACTGACTAGACTGACTGTACTAACTGGACTGGACTCACTGGACTGACTGGAATGACTGGACTGACTGGACTGGACTGACTGGACTGACTGGACTGACTGGAATGACTGGACTGACTGGACTGAATGACTGGACTGAATGATATGACTGGACTGACTGGACTGGACTGACTGGACTGACTGGACTGACTGACTGGACTGCATGGACTGACTGGACTAACTGGACTGGACTGACTGGACTGACTGGACTGACTGGACTGACTGGACTGACTGGACTGACTGACTGGACTGAATGGACTGACTGGACTGACTGGACTGGACTAGACTGACTGGACTGACTGGACTGACTGGACTGACTGGACTGACTGGACTGGACTGACAAGACTGACTGGACTGACTAGACTGACTGGACTGACTGGACTGACTGGACTGACTGGACTGGACTGACTGGACTGACTGGAATGACTGAACTAACTGGACTGGACTGACTGGACTAACTGGACTGACTGACTAGACTGACTGGACTGAATGGACTGAATCGGACTGGACTGACTAGACTGACTGGACTGACTAGACTGACTGGACTGGACTGGACTGACTGGACTGACTGGACTGACTGGACTGGACTGACTGGACTGACTGGAATTACTGGACTAACTGGACTGGACAGACAAGACTGACTGGACTGACTAGACTGACTGGACTGACTGGACTGACTGGACTGACTGGACTGGACTGACAAGACTGACTGGACTGACTGGACTGACTGGACTGACTGGACTGACTGGACTGACTGGACTGACTGACTGGACTGAATGGACTGACTGGACTGACTGGACTGGACTGACTGGACTGACTGGACTGACTGGACTGGCTGGACTGACTGGACTGGACTGACAAGACTGACTGGACTGACTAGACTGACTGGACTGACTGGACTGACTGGACTGACTTGACTGGACTGACTGGAATGACTGGAATGACTGGACTAACTTGACTGGACTGACTGGACTAACTGGACTGACTGAATAGACTGACTGGACTGAATGGACTGACTGACTGGACTGACTAGACTGACTGGACTGACTGGACTGACTGGACTGACTGGACTGGACTGACTGGACTGACTGGAATGACTGGACTAACTGGACTGACTGACTGGACTGAATGGACTGACTGGACTGACTGGACTGGACTGACTGGACTGACTAGACTGACTGGACTAACTGGACTGGACTCACTGGACTGACTAGAATGACTGGAATGACTGGACTGGACTGACTGGACTGGACTGACTGGACTGGACTGACTGGACTGACTGTACTGACTGGACTGACTGGACTCACTGGACTCACTGGACTGACTGGACTGTTTAGACTTGACTGACTGGACTGACTGAATGACTGGACTGGACTGACTGAAATAAAATTAACTGGACTGACTGGACTGACTGGACTGAATGGACTGACTGGACTGACTGAAAAAGACTCACTGGACTGACTGGACTGACTGAAAAAGACTCACTGGACTTAATGGACTGGAATGACTGGACTGACTAAACTGACTGGACTGACTGGACTGAACTGATTGGACTGACTGGACTGGACTGGACTGACTGGACTGACTAGACTGACTGGACTGGACTGACTGGACTGACTGGACTAACTGGACTGGACTGACTAGACTGGACTGGACTGGACTGACTAGACTGACTGGACTGCCTGGACTAGACTGACTGGACTGACTGGACTGACTGGACTGACTGGACTGGACTGACTGGACTGACTGGACTGACTGGACTGACTGGACTAACTGGACTGACTGGAGTAACTGGACTGGACTGACTGGACTGACTGAACTGACTGGACTAACTGAACTGGACTGACTGGACTGACTAGACTGACTGGACTGCCTGGACTAGAGTGACTGGACTGACTGGACTGACTGGACTGACTAGACCGCCTGGACTGACTGTGCTGACTGACTGACTGGACTGGACTGACTGGACTGACTGGACTGACTGGACTGACTAGACTGCCTGGACTGACTGGGCTGACTGACTGACTGGACTGGACTGACTGCACTGACTGGACTGACAAGACTAGACTGACTCAACTGGACTGACTGAACTGACTAGACTGACTGGACTGACTGGACTGACTAGACTGACTAGACTGAATGACTGGACTGACTGACTGACTAGACTGACTAGGCTGACTGACTGGACTGACTGACTGGACTGACTAGACTGGACTGACTAGACTGACTAGATTGACTGACTGGACTGGATGGACTGACTCACTGGATTGAATAGATTGACTGACTGACTGGACTGACTGGACTGACTGACTGGACTGGACTGACTGGACTGACTGACTGGACTGACTGGACTGACAAGAATGACTGGACTGACTGGACTGACTAGACTGACTGGACTGACTGGACTGACTAGACTGACTGGACTGACTGGACTGACAAGACTAGACTGACTCAACTGGACTGACTGGACTGACTAGACTGACTGGACTGATTGGACTGACTAGACTGACTAGACTGAATGACTGGACTGACTGACTGACTAGACTGACTAGGCTGACTGACTGGACTGACTAGACTGACTGACTAGACTGACTAGACTGGACTGACTAGACTGACTAAATTGTCTGACTGGACTGGCTGGACTGACTGACTGGACTGAATAGATTGACTGGACTGACTGGACTGACTGACTGGACTGACTGGACTGACTGACTGGACTGACTAGACTGGACTGACTAGACTGACTGGACTGACTAGATTGACTGACTGGACTGGATGTACTGACTGGACTGGACTGGACTGACTAGACTGACTAGACTGACTGGACTAACTGGACTGGACTGACTGGACTGAATAGACTGACTGGACTGCCTGGACTAGACTGGACTGCCTGGACTAGACTGACTAGACTGACTGGAATGACTGGACTGACTTGACTGGACTGGACTGACTGGACTGACTGGACTGACTGGACTGGATTGGACTAACTGGACTGGACTGGACTGGACTAACTGGACTGACTGGACTAACTGGACTGACTGGACTGACTGGACTGGATTGGACTAACTGGACTGGACTGGACTAACTGGACTGACTGGACTGACTGGACTGACTGGACTGGACTGACTGGACTGACAAGACTAGACTGACTCAACTGGACTGACTGAACTGACTAGACTGACTGGACTGACTGGACTGACTAGACTGACTAGACTGAATGACTGGACTGACTGACTGACTAGACTGACTAGGCTGACTGACTGGACTGAATAGACTGGACTGACTAGACTGACTGGACTGACTAGATTGACTGACTGGACTGGATGCACTGACTCACTGGACTGAATAGATTGACTGACTGACTGGACTGACTGGACTGACTGACTAGACTGGACTGACTGGACTGACTGACTGGACTGACTGGACTGACAAGAATGACTGGACTGACTGGACTGACTAGACTGACTGGACTGACTGGACTGACTAGACTGATTGGACTGACTGGACTGACAAGACTAGACTGACTCAACTGGACTGACTGGACTGACTAGACTGACTAGACTGATTGGACTGACTAGACTGACTAGACTGAATGACTGGACTGACTGACTGACTAGGCTGACTGACTGGACTGACTAGACTGACTGACTAGACTGACTAGACTGGACTGACTAGACTGACTAAATTGACTGACTGGACTGGCTGGACTGACTGACTGGACTGAATAGATTGACTGGACTGACTGGACTGACTGACTGGACTGACTGGACTGACTGACTGGACTGACTAGACTGGACTGACTAGACTGACTGGACTGACTAGATTGACTGACTGGACTGGATGTACTGACTGGACTGGACTGGACTGACTAGACTGACTAGACTGACTGGACTAACTGGACTGGACTGACTGGACTGAATAGACTGACTGGACTGCCTGGACTAGACTGGACTGCCTGGACTAGACTGACTGGACTGACTGGAATGACTGGACTGACTTGACTGGACTGGACTGACTGGACTGACTGGACTGACTGGACTGGATTGGACTAACTGGACTGGACTGGACTGGACTAACTGGACTGACTGGACTGACTGGACTGACTGGACTGACTGGACTGGATTGGACTAACTGGACTGGACTGGACTAACTGGACTGACTGGACTGACTGGACTGACTGGACTGGACTGGACTGACTGGACTGGACTGACTGGAATTGACTGACTGGACTGGACTGACTGAACTGGACTGGACTGACTGCACTGGACTGGACTGACTGGACTGACTGGACTGATTGGACTGACTGGACTGGACTGGACTGACTGGACTGGACTGGACTGACTGGACTGGACTGACTGGACTGGACTGACTGGACTGGACTGACTGAACTGGACTGGACTGACTGCACTGGACTGGACTGACTGGACTGACTGGACTTAAATGGACTTACTGGAATGGACTATCTGGACTAACTGACTGGATTAGACTAACTGAACTGACTGGACTGACTGGACTGACTGACTGGAATGACTAGACTGGACTGACTGACTGGACTGACTAGACTGGACTGGACTGGACTAACTGGACTACCTGAACTGGACTAACTGGACTGACTGGACTGGACTGGGCTGACTGGACTGACTGAAATGGACTTACTGGACTGACTGGACTGGACTAACTGGGCTGACTGGACTGACTCGACTGACTGGACTGGACTGGACTGACTGGACTGGACAGACTAGACTGACTGGACTGACTGGACTGGACTGACTTGACTGGACTGGACTGACTGGACTGGACTGAATTGACTGGACTGACCAGACTGACTGGACTGGACAGACTAGACTGACTGGACTGACTGGACTGGACTGACTGGACTGACTGGACTTACTGGACTGGACTGAATTGACTGGACTGACCAGACTGACTGTACTGGACAGACTAGACTGACTGGACTGACTGGACTGACTGACTGGACTGACTGGACTGACTGGACTGACTGGACTGGACTGAATTGACTGGACTGACTGGACTGACTGGACTGGACTGACTGGTCTGACTAGACTGACTGGCTTGACTGGACTGGCTGGACTGACTAGACTGACTAGACTGACTAGACTGACTAGACTGGATGACTGGACTGACTGACTGGAATTACTAGACTTACTGGACTAGACTGACTGGACTGGACTGACTGACTGACTAGACTGACTAGACTGGATGACTGGACTGACTGACTGGAATTACTACACTTACTGGACTAGACTGACTGGACTGACTGACTGGACTGGACTGACTGACTGGACAGACTGACTGACTGACTGGACTGACTGATTGGAATGACTTGACTGACTGACTGGACAGACTGACTGGACTGGACTGGACTGACTGAATTGATTGGACTGACTGGACTGACTGGACTGACTGGACTGGACTGGACTGACTGGACTGGACTGAACTGACTGGACTGACTGGACTGGACTGGACTGACTGGACTGACTGGACTGAACTGACTGGACTGGACTGACTGAATTGATTGGACTGACTGGACTGACTGGACTGACTGGACTGAACTGACTGGACTGGACTGACTGAATTGATTGGACTGACTGGACTGACTGGACTGACTGGACTGGACTGGACTGGACTGACTGGACTGGACTGACTGACTGGAATTACTAGACTGACTGGACTGACTAGACTGACTGGACTGACTGGACTGACTGGACTGGACTGAATTGACTGGACTGACTGGACTGACTGGACTGGACTGACTGGTCTGACTAGACTGACTGGCTTGACTGGACTTGCTGGACTGACTAGACTGACTAGACTGACTAGACTGACTAGACTGACTAGACTGGATGACTGGACTGACTGACTGGAATTACTAGACTTACTGGACTAGACTGACTGGACTGGACTGACTGACTGACTAGACTGACTAGACTGGATGACTGGACTGACTGACTGGAATTACTAGACTTACTGGACTGGACTGACTGGACTGACTGACTGGACTGGACTGAATGACTGGACTGACTGACTGACTGACTGGACTGACTGATTGGAATGACTTGACTGACTGACTGGACAGACTGACTGGACTGGACTGACTGAATTGATTGGACTGACTGGACTGACTGGACTGGACTGGACTGGACTGACTGGACTGGACTGAACTGACTGGACTGACTGGACTGGACTGACTGGACTGACTGGACTGAACTGACTGGACTGGACTGACTGAATTTATTGGACTGGCTGGACTGACTGGACTGACTGGACTGGACTGGACTGACTGGACTGGACTGACTGACTGGAATTACTAGACTGACTGACTGGATTGACTAGACTGACTGGACTGACTGGACTGACTGGACTGAACTGACTGGACTGGACTGACTGAATTGATTGGACTGACTGGACTGACTGGACTGACTGGACTGGACTGGACTGACTGGACTGGACTGAACTGACTGGACTGACTGGACTGGACTGGACTGACTGGACTGACTGGACTGAACTGAATAGACTGGACTGACTGAATTGATTGGACTGACTGGACTGACTGGACTGACTGGACTGGACTGGACTGACTGGACTGGACTGAACTGACTGGACTGACTGGACTGGACTGGACTGGACTGACTGGACTGGACTGACTGGACTGACTGGACTGACTAGACTGGACTGACTGGACTGGACTGACCTGACTGACTGGACTGACTAGACTGACTGGACTGGACTGACTGGAATGACTGGACTGACTAGACTGACTAGACTGGACTGGACTGACTGGACTGAGTAGACTGACTAGACTAACTGGACTGACTGGACTGACTGGACTGGACTGACTGGACTGACTGGAATGACTGGACTGACTTGACTGACTGACTGGACTGAATGGACTGACTGGACTGACTGGACTGGACTGACTGGACTAACTGGACTGGACTGACTGGACTGACTGGAATGACTGGACTGACTGGACTGACTGGACTTGACTGACTGGACTGACTGGAATGACTGGACTGACTGGACTGACTGACTGGACTGAATGGACTGACAGGACTGACTGGACTGGACTGACTGGACTGGACTGACTGGACTAACTGGAATGACTGGACTGACTGGACTGACTGACTGGACTGAATGGACTGGCTGGACTGACAGGACTGGACTGACTGGACTGACTGACTGGACTGACTAGACTGACTGGACTGACTGGACTGACTGACTGGACTGAATGGACTGACTGGACTGGACTGACTAGACTGACTGGAATGACTGGACTGACTGGACTGACTGACTGGACTGAATGGACTGACTGGACTGACTGGACTGGACTGACTGGACTGACTGACTGGACTGACTAGACTGACTACACTGACTGGACTGAATGGACTGACTGGACTGACTGGACTGGACTGACTAGACTGACTGGACTGACTAGACTGACTGGACTGACTGGACTGACTGGACTGACTGGACTGGACTGACTGGACTGACTGGAATGACTGGACTAACTGGACTGACTGGACTGGACTGACTGGACTGACTGGAATGACTGGACTAACTGGACTGGACTGACTGACTGGACTGACTGGACTGACTGGACTGACTGGACTGGACTGACTGGACTGACTGGAATGACTGGACTAACTGGACTGGACTGACTGGACTGACTGGAATGACTGGACTGACTGGACTGACTGGACTGGACAGACTGGACTGACTTGAATGACTGGACTGACTGGACTGACTGACTGGACTGAATGGACTGACTAGACTGACTGTACTAACTGGACTGGACTCACTGGACTGACTGGAATGACTGGACTGACTGGACTGGACTGACTGGACTGACTGGACTGACTGGAATGACTGGACTGACTGGACTGAATGACTGGACTGAATGGACTGACTGGACTGACTGGACTGGACTGACTGGACTGACTGACTGGACTGACTGGACTGACTGACTGGACTGAATGGACTGACTGGACTAACTGGACTGGACTGACTGGACTGACTGGACTGACTGGACTGACTGGACTGACTGACTGGACTGAATGGACTGACTGGACTGACTGGACTGGACTAACTGGACTGACTGGACTGACTGGACTGACTGGACTGACTGGACTGGACTGACAAGACTGACTGGACTGACTAGACTGACTGGACTGACTGGACTGACTGGACTGACTGGACTGGACTGACTGGACTGACTGGAATGACTGGACTAACTGGACTGGACTGACTGGACTAACTGGACTGACTGACTAGACTGACTGGACTGAATGGACTGACTGGACTGGACTGACTAGACTGACTGGACTGACTAGACTGACTGGACTGGACTGGACTGACTGGACTGACTGGACTGACTGGACTGGACTGACTGGACTGACTGGAATGACTGGACTAACTGGACTGGACAGACAAGACTGACTAGACTGACTGGACTGACTGGACTGACTGGACTGACTGGACTGACTGGACTGACTGGACTGGACTGACAAGACTGACTGGACTGACTAGACTGACTGGACTGACTGGACTGACTGGACTGACTGGACTGACTGGACTGACTGACTGGACTGAATGGACTGACTGGACTGACTGGACTGGACTGACTGGACTGACTGGACTGGCTGGACTGACTGGACTGGACTGACAAGACTGACTGGAGTGACTAGACTGACTGGACTGACTGGACTGACTGGACTGACTGGACTGGACTGACTGGAATGACTGGAATGACTGGACTAACTTTACTGGACTGACTGGACTAACTGGACTGACTGAATAGACTGACTGGACTGAATGGACTGACTGACTGGACTGACTAGACTGACTGGACTGACTGGACTGACTGGACTGACTGGACTGGACTGACTGGACTGACTGGAATGACTGGACTAACTGGACTGGACTGACTGGACTGACTGGAATGACTGGACTGACTGGACTGACTGGACTGACTGACTGGACTGAATGGACTGGACTCACTGGACTTAATGGACTGACTGGACTGACTGGACTAACTGGACTGACTGGACTAACTGGACTGGACTGACTGGACTGACTGGAATGACTGGACTGACTGGACTGACTGGACTGACTGACTGGACTGAATGGAATGACTGGACTGACTGGACTGGACTCACTGGACTGACTAGAATGACTGGACTGACTGGACTGGACTGACTGGACTGGACTGACTGGACTGGACTGACTGGACTGACTGTACTGACTGGACTGACTGGACTCACTGGACTCACTGGACTGACTGGACTGTTTAGACTGGACTGACTGAATGACTGGACTGGACTGACTGAAATAAAATTAACTGGACTGACTGGACTGACTGGACTGAATGGACTGACTGGACTGACTGAAAAAGACTCACTGGACTGACTGGACTGACTGAAAAAGACTCACTGGACTTAATGGACTGGAATGACTGGACTGACTAAACTGACTGGACTGACTGGACTGAACTGATTGGACTGACTGGACTGGACTGGACTGACTGGACTGACTAGACTGACTGGACTGGACTGACTGGACTGACTGGACTAACTGGACTGGACTGACTAGACTGGACTGGACTGGACTGGACTGACTAGACTGACTGGACTGCCTGGACTAGACTGACTGGACTGACTGGACTGACTGGACTGACTGGACTGGACTGACTGGACTGAATGGACTGACTGGACTGACTGGACTAACTGGACTGACTGGACTAACTGGACTGGACTGACTGGACTGACTGGAATGACTGGACTGACTGGACTGACTGGACTGACTGACTGGACTGAATGGAATGACTGGACTGACTGGACTGGACTCACTGGACTGACTAGAATGACTGGAATGACTGGACTGGACTGACTGGACTGGACTGACTGGACTGGACTGACTGGACTGACTGTACTGACTGGACTGACTGGACTCACTGGACTCACTGGACTGACTGGACTGTTTAGACTGGACTGACTGAATGACTGGACTGGACTGACTGAAATAAAATTAACTGGACTGACTGGACTGACTGGACTGAATGGACTGACTGGACTGACTGAAAAAGACTCACTGGACTGACTGGACTGACTGAAAAAGACTCACTGGACTTAATGGACTGGAATGACTGGACTGACTAAACTGACTGGACTGACTGGACTGAACTGATTGGACTGACTGGACTGGACTGGACTGACTGGACTGACTAGACTGACTGGACTGGACTGACTGGACTGACTGGACTAACTGGACTGGACTGACTAGACTGGACTGGACTGGACTGGACTGACTAGACTGACTGGACTGCCTGGACTAGACTGACTGGACTGACTGGACTGACTGGACTGACTGGACTGGACTGACTGGACTGACTGGACTGACTGAACTGACTGGACTAACTGGAATGGACTGACTGGACTGACTAGACTGACTGGACTGCCTGGACTAGACTGACTGGACTGACTAGACTGACTGGACTGCCTGGACTAGACTGCCTGGACTGACTGGACTGGACTGGACTGACTAGACTGACTGGACTGCCTGGACTAGACTGACTGGACTGACTGGACTGACTGGACTAACTGGACTGGACTGACTAGACTGGACTGGACTGGACTGGACTGGACTGACTAGACTGACTGGACTGCCTGGACTAGACTGACTGGACTGACTGGACTGACTGGACTGACTGGACTGGACTGACTGGACTGACTGGACTGACTGGACTGACTGGACTAACTGGACTGATTGGAGTAACTGGACTGGACTGACTGGACTGACTGAACTGACTGGACTAACTGGACTGGACTGACTGGACTGACTAGACTGACTGGACTGCCTGGACTAGACTGCCTGGACTGACTGGACTGACTGGACTGACTAGACTGCCTGGACTGACTGTGCTGACTGACTGACTGGACTGGACTGACTGTACTGACTGGACTGACTGGACTGACTAGACTGACTGGACTGACTGGGCTGACTGACTGACTGGACTGGACTGACTAGACTGACTGGACTGACAAGACTAGACTGACTCAACTGGACTGACTGAACTGACTAGACTGACTGGACTGACTGGACTGACTAGACTGACTAGACTGAATGACTGGACTGACTGACTGACTAGACTGACTAGGCTGACTGACTGGACTGACTGACTGGACTGACTAGACTGGACTGACTAGACTGACTGGACTGACTAGATTGACTGACTGGACTGGATGGACTGACTCACTGGACTGAATAGATTGACTGACTGACTGGACTGACTGGACTGACTGACTGGACTGGACTGACTGGACTGACTGACTGGACTGACTAGACTGACAAGAATGACTGGACTGACTGGACTGACTAGACTGACTGGACTGACTGGACTGACTAGACTGACTGGACTGACTGGACTGACAAGACTAGACTGACTCAACTGGACTGACTGGACTGACTAGACTGACTGGACTGATTGGACTGACTAGACTGACTAGACTGAATGACTGGACTGACTGACTGACTAGACTGACTAGGCTGACTGACTGGACTGACTAGACTGACTGACTGGACGGACTAGACTGGACTGACTAGACTGACTAAATTGACTGACTGGACTGGCTGGACTGACTGACTGGACTGAATAGATTGACTGGACTGACTGGACTGACTGACTGGACTGACTGGACTGACTGACTGGACTGACTAGACTGGACTGACTAGACTGACTGGACTGAATAGATTGACTGGACTGACTGGACTGACTGACTGGACTGACTAGACTGGACTGACTAGACTGACTGGACTGACTAGATTGACTGACTGGACTGGACTGGACTGACTAGACTGACTGGACTGACTGGACTAACTGGACTGGACTGACTGGACTGAATAGACTGACTGGACTGCCTGGACTAGACTGGACTGCCTGGACTAGACTGACTGGACTGACTGGAATGACTGGACTGACTTGACTTGACTGGACTGGACTGACTGGACTGACTGGACTGACTAGACTGACTGGACTGACTAACCTGACTGGACTGACTGGACCTTCTGGACTGACTAGACTGACTGACTGGACTGACTGAACTGACTGGACTGGACTGACTAGACTGCCTGGACTGATTGGGCTGACTGACTGACTGGACTGGACTCACTGGACTGACTGGAATGACTGGACTGACTGGACTGGACTGACTGGACTGGACTGACTGGACTGGACTGACTGGACTGAATGGACTGACTGGACTGACTGGACTGGACTGACTAGACTGACTAGACTGACTGGACTAACTGGACTGGACTCACTGGACTGACTGGAATGACTGGACTGACTGGACTGGACTGACTGGACTGGACTGACTGGACTGGACTGACTGGACTGGACTGACTGTACTGACTGGACTGACTGGACTGACTGGACTGACTGGACTGACTGAAAAAGACTCACTGGACTGACTGGACTGACTGAAAAAGACTCACTGGACTTAATGGACTGGAATGACTGGACTGACTAAACTGACTGGACTGACTGGACTGAACTGACTGGACTGACTGGACTGGACTGGACTGACTGGACTGACTGGACTGGACTGACTGGACTGACTAGACTGACTGGACTGGACTGACTGGACTGACTGGACTACCTGGACTGGACTGACTAGACTGGACTGGACTGGACTGACTAGACTGACTGGACTGCCTGGACTAGACTGACTGGACTGACTGGACTGACTGGACTGACTGGACTGGACTGACTGGATTGACTGTACTGACTGGACTAACTGGACTGACTGGAGTAACTGGACTGGACTGACTGGACTGACTGAACTGACTGGACTAACTGGACTGGACTGACTGGACTGACTAGACTGACTGGACTGCCTGGACTAGACTGACTGGACTGACTGGACTGACTGGACTGACTAGACTGCCTGGACTGACTGGACTGACTGGACTGGACTGACTGGACTGACTGGACTGACTGGACTGACTGGACTAACTGGACTGACTGGAGTAACTGGACTGGACTGACTGGACTGACTGAACTGACTGGACTAACTGGACTGGACTGACTGGACTGACTAGACTGACTGGACTGCCTGGACTAGACTACCTGGACTGACTGGACTGACTGGACTGACTAGACTGCCTGGACTGACTGTGCTGACTGACTGACTGGACTGGACTGACTGGACTGACTGGACTGACTGGACTGACTAGACTGACTGGACTGACTGGGCTGACTGACTGACTGGACTGGACTGACTAGACTGACTGGACTGACAAGACTAGACTGACTCAACTGGACTGACTGAACTGACTAGACTGACTGGACTGACTGGACTGACTAGACTGACTAGACTGAATGACTGGACTGACTGACTGACTAGACTGACTAGGCTGACTGACTGGACTGACTGACTGGACTGACTAGACTGGACTGACTAGACTGACTGGACTGACTAGATTGACTGACTGGACTGGATGGACTGACTCACTGGACTGAATAGATTGACTGACTGACTGGACTGACTGGACTGACTGACTGGACTGGACTGGACTGACTGGACTGACTGACTGGACTGACTAGACTGACAAGAATGACTGGACTGACTGGACTGACTAGACTGACTGGACTGACTGGACTGACTAGACTGACTGGACTGACTGGACTGACAAGACTAGACTGACTCAACTGGACTGACTGGACTGACTAGACTGACTGGACTGATTGGACTGACTAGACTGACTAGACTGAATGACTGGACTGACTGACTGACTAGACTGACTAGGCTGACTGACTGGACTGACTAGACTGACTGACTGGACGGACTAGACTGGACTGACTAGACTGACTAAATTGACTGACTGGACTGGCTGGACTGACTGACTGGACTGAATAGATTGACTGGACTGACTGGACTGACTGACTGGACTGACTGGACTGACTGACTGGACTGACTAGACTGGACTGACTAGACTGACTGGACTGAATAGATTGACTGGACATACTGGACTGACTGACTGGACTGACTAGACTGGACTGACTAGACTGACTGGACTGAATAGATTGACTGGACATACTGGACTGACTGACTGGACTGACTAGACTGGACTGACTAGACTGACTGGACTGACTAGATTGACTGACTGGACTGGACTGGACTGACTAGACTGACTGGACTGACTGGACTAACTGGACTGGACTGACTGGACTGAATAGACTGACTGGACTGCCTGGACTAGACTGGACTGCCTGGACTAGACTGACTGGACTGACTGGAATGACTGGACTGACTTGACTTGACTGGACTGGACTGACTGGACTGACTGGACTGACTAGACTGACTGGACTGACTAACCTGACTGGACTGACTGGACCTTCTGGACTGACTAGACTGACTGACTGGACTGACTGAACTGACTGGACTGGACTGACTAGACTGCCTGGACTGATTGGGCTGACTGACTGACTGGACTGGACTCACTGGACTGACTGGAATGACTGGACTGACTGGACTGGACTGACTGGACTGGACTGACTGGACTGGACTGACTGGACTGAATGGACTGACTGGACTGACTGGACTGGACTGACTAGACTGACTAGACTGACTGGACTAACTGGACTGGACTCACTGGACTGACTGGAATGACTGGACTGACTGGACTGGACTGACTGGACTGGACTGACTGGACTGGACTGACTGGACTGGACTGACTGTACTGACTGGACTGACTGGACTGACTGGACTGACTGGACTGACTGAAAAAGACTCACTGGACTGACTGGACTGACTGAAAAAGACTCACTGGACTTAATGGACTGGAATGACTGGACTGACTAAACTGACTGGACTGACTGGACTGAACTGACTGGACTGACTGGACTGGACTGACTGGACTGACTAGACTGACTGGACTGGACTGACTGGACTGACTGGACTACCTGGACTGGACTGACTAGACTGGACTGGACTGGACTGGACTGACTAGACTGACTGGACTGCCTGGACTAGACTGACTGGACTGACTGGACTGACTGGACTGACTGGACTGGACTGACTGGATTGACTGTACTGACTGGACTAACTGGACTGACTGGAGTAACTGGACTGGACTGACTGGACTGACTGAACTGACTGGACTAACTGGACTGGACTGACTGGACTGACTAGACTGACTGGACTGCCTGGACTAGACTGACTGGACTGACTGGACTGACTGGACTGACTAGACTGCCTGGACTGACTGGGCTGACTGACTGGCTGGACTGGACTGAGTGGACTGACTAGAATGCCTGGACTGACTGGGCTGACTGACTGACTGGACTGGACTGACTGGACTGACTGGACTGACAAGACTAGACTGACTCAACTGGACTGACTGGACTGACTAGACTGAATGGACTGACTGGACTGACTAGACTGACTAGACTGAATGACTGGACTGACTGACTGACTAGACTGACTAGGCTGACTGACTGGACTGACTAGACTGACTGACTGGACTGACTAGACTGGACTGACTAGGCTGACTGGACTGACTAGATTGACTGACTGGACTGGATGGACTGACTCACTGGACTGAATAGATTGACTGACTGACTGGACTGACTGGACTGACTGGACTGACTGACTGGACTGGACTGACTGGACTGACTGACTGGACTGACTGGACTGGCAAGAATGACTGGACTGACTGGACTGACTAGACTGACTGGACTGACTGGACTGACAAGACTGAATAACTGGACTGACTGGACTGACTAGACTGCCTGGACTGACTGGGCTGACTAGACTGCCTGGACTGACTGGGCTGACTGGACTGACTAGACTGCCTGGACTGACTGGGCTGACTGACTGACTGGACTGGACTTACTGGACTGACTGGAATGACTAGATTGCCTGGACTGACTGGGCTGACTGACTGACTGGACTGGACTTACTGGACTGACTGGACTGACTGGAATGACTGGCCTGACAAGACTAGACTGACGCAACTGGACTGACTGGACTGACTAGACTGACTGGACTGACTTGACTGACTAGACTGACTAGACTGAATAACTGGACTGACTGACTGACTAGACTGACTAGGCTGACTGACTGGACTGACTAGACTGACTGACTGGACGGACTAGACTGGACTGACTAGACTGACTAAATTGACTGACTGGACTGGCTGGACTGACTGAATGGACTGAATAGATTGACTGGACTGACTGGACTGACTGACTGGACTGACAGGACTGACTGACTGGACTGACTGGACTGACTAGACTGGACTGACTAGACTGACTGGACTGACTAGATTGACTGACTGGACTGGATGGACTGACTGGACTGGACTGGACTGACTGGACTGGACTGGACTGACTGGACTGACTGACTGGACTGACAAGAATGACTGGACTGACTGGACTGACTAGACTGACTGGACTGACTGGACTAACTGGACTGGACTGACTGGACTGACTAGACTGACTGGACTGCCTGGACTAGACTGACTGGACTGACTGGAATGACTGGACTGACTTGACTTGACTGGACTGGACTGACTGGACTGACTGGACTGACTAGACTGACTGGACTGACTAGACTGACTGGACTGACTGGACTGACTGGACTGGCTGGACTGACTAGACTGACTGACTGGACTGACTGAACTGACTGGACTGGACTGACTAGACTGCCTGGACTGACTGGACTGACTGACTGGACTGGACTGACTAGACTGCCTGGACTGACTAGACTGAATAACTGGACTGACTGACTGACTGGACTGACTAGACTGACTGGACTGACTGGACTGACTGGACTGGCTGGACGGACTAGACTGGACTGACTAGACTGACTAAATTGACTGACTGGACTGGCTGGACTGACTGACTGGACTGACTGGACTGACTGGACTGACTGGACTGACTGACTGGACTGACAGGACTGACTGACTGGACTGACTGGACTGCCTGGACTGACTGGGCTGACTGACTGACTGGACTGGACTGACTAGACTGCCTGGACTGACTGGGCTGACTGGACTGGACTGACTAGACTTACTGGACTGACTAGACTTACTGGACTGTACTGGACTGACTAGACTGACTAGACAAACTGGACTGACTGGACTGACTGGACTGACTAGACGGACTGGACTGACTGGACTGACTAAACTGACTGGATGACTAGACGGACTGGACTGGCTGGGCTAACTGGACTGACTAAACTGACTGGACTGACTGGACCGACTGGACTGACTAGACAAACTGGACTGACTGGACTGACTGACTGGACTGGACTGACTGGACTGACTGGACTGGACTGACTGGGCTGACTGATTGGACTGACTAGACTGCATGACTGGACTGGACTGACTGGACTGACTGGACTGACTGACTGGACTGACTGGACTAGACTGACTGGACTGACTGGACTGGACTGACTGGACTGACCTGACTGGACTGACTGGACTGACTGGACTGACTGGACTGACTAGATGGAATGGACTGTCTGGACTGGACTGACTGGACCGACTAGACAAACAGGACTGACTAGACGGACTGGAC
The DNA here is from genome assembly GCF_029448725.1 of Salvelinus fontinalis. Classification (NCBI taxonomy): domain Eukaryota; kingdom Metazoa; phylum Chordata; class Actinopteri; order Salmoniformes; family Salmonidae; genus Salvelinus; species Salvelinus fontinalis. The sequence continues at coordinate 14,726,269 of NC_074699.1, forward strand.
TGACTGGACTGACTGACTAGACTGATTGGACTGGACTGACTGAACTGACTGGACTGACTGGACTAACTGGACTGGACTGACTGGACTGACGGGACTGGCTAGACTAGACTGACTGGCCTGGACTGACTGGGCTGACTGACTGACTTGACTGGACTGACTGGACTAACTGGACTGACTAGACTGACTGTACTGACTGGACTGACTAGACTGACTAGACTGAATGACTGGACTGACTCGACTGGACTGACTGGACTGACTGACTGGACTGACTGGACTGACTGACTGGACTGACTAGGCTGACTGACTGGACTGACTGGACTGACTGACTGGACTGACTGACTGGACTGACTGGACTGACTGGACTGACTGGACTAACTGGACTGGAATGACTGGACTGACTGGACTGGCTAGACTAGACTGACTGGCCTGGACTGACTGGGCTGACTGACTGACTTGATTGGACTGACTGGACTGACTGGACTGACTAGACTGACTGGACCGACTGGACTGACTAGTCTGAATGACTGGACTGACTGGACTGGACTGACTGGACTGACTGACTGGACTGACTGGACTGACTGGACTGACTGGACTGACTGGACTGACTGACTGGACTGACTAGGCTGACTGACTGGACTGACTGGACTGACTGGACTGACTGACTGGACTGACTGGGCTGACTAGACTGACTGACTGGACTGACTGGAATGACTGGACTGACTGGACTGACTGACTGACTGACTGGACTGGACTAACTGGACTGGAATGGACTGACTAGACTGGAATGACTAGACTGGACTGGACTGACTAGACTGACTGACTGGACTGACTAGACTGACTGACTGGACTGACTTGACTGACTGGACTGACCTGACTGACTGACTGGATTTACTGGACTTAACTGACTGGACTGACTAGACTGACTGGAATGACTGGACTGACTTTACAGGACTGGACTGGACTGACTGGACTAACTGGACTGGACTAACTGTACTTACGGGACTGGACTAACTGGACTGGACTGACTGGACTAGACTGACTGGACTAACTAGACTGACTGGAATGACTGGACTGACTTTACAGGACTGGACTGGACTGGACTAACTGTACTAACTGGAATGACTGGACTGACTGGACTAGACTGACTGGACTGACTGGAATGACTGGACTGACTTGACTGGACTGGACTGGAGTGACTGGACTAACTGGACTGGACTAACTGGACTGGACTGACTGGACTAGACTGACTGGACTGACTGGAATGACTGGACTGACTTGACTGGACTGGACTGGACTGACTGGACTAACTGGACTGGACTAACTGGACTGGACTGACTGGACTAGACTGACTGGACTGACTGGACTAACTGGACTGGACTAACTGGACTGGACTGACTGGACTAGACTGACTGGACTGACTGGACTGACTGGACTGACTGGACTGGACTGACTGGACTGACTGGACTGGACTGACTGGACTGACTGGAATGACTGGACTGACTGGACTGACTGGACTAGACTGACTGACTGGGCTGACTGACTGACTGGACTGGACTGACTGGACTGACTGGACTAACTGACTGGACTGGACTGACTGGACTGACTGGACTGACTGGACTGACTGGACTGACTGGATTGGACTGACTGGACTGACTGGACTGCAGGAAAGTGTTGTGTTATTGGTAGGAATAATGATATAGCAGTCTACTAATGTGCTGGATCCTCGGTCTAGCTTTCGTGCCTGATTCACCACCGGTACATGAGGAAAGGTGTAATGTTATAGAGTGGTGATCACATCTACACAAATATGACCCCCTGGACTGACTAGACTGACTAGACTGACTGGACTGGACTGACTGGACTGGACTGACTGGGCTGACTGATTGGACTGACTAGACTGACTGGACTGGACTGACTAGACTGGACTGACTGGGCTGACTGGACTGATTAGACTGACTGGTCTGGCTAGACTGACTAGACTGAATGGACTGACTGGACTGACTGGAATGACTAGACTGACTGACTGGACTGGACTGACTAGACTGACTGACTGGACTGACTAGACTGACTGACTGGACTGACTGGACTGACTGGACTGACCTGACTGACTGACTGGATTTACTGGACTTAACTGACTGGACTGACTAGACTGACTGGAATGACTGGACTGACTTTACAGGACTGGACTGGACTGACAGGACTAACTGGACTGGACTAACTGTACTTACTGGACTGGACTAACTGGACTGGACTGAATGGACTAGACTGACTGGACTGACTAGACTGACTGGAATGACTGGACTGACTTTACAGGACTGGACTGGACTGGACTAACTGTACTAACTGGAATGACTGGACTGACTGGACTAGACTGACTGGACTGACTGGAATGACTGGACTGACTTGACTGGACTGGACTGGACTGACTGGACTAACTGGACTGGACTAACTGGACTGGACTGACTGGACTAGACTGACTGGACTGACTGGAATGACTGGACTGACTTGACTGGACTGGACTGGACTGACTGGACTAACTGGACAGGACTAACTGGACTGGACTGACTGGACTAGACTGACTGGACTGACTGGACTGACTGGACTGACTGGACTGGACTGACTGGACTGACTGGACTGGACTGACTGGACTGACTGGAATGACTGGACTGACTGGACTAGACTGACTGACTGGACTGACTGGACTGACTGGACTAGACTGACTGACTGGGCTGACTGACTGACTGGACTGGACTGACTGGACTGACTGGACTAACTGACTGGACTGGACTGACTGGACTGAATGTACTGACTAGACTGCAGGAAAGTGTTGTGGTATTGGTAGGAATAAAGATATAGCAGTCTACTAATGTGCTGGATCCTCGGTCTAGCTTTCGTGACTGACTGGACTGACTGGACTGACTGGACTGGACTGGACTCACTGGACTGACTGGACCGACTGGACTGACTGGACTGACTAGACTGACTGGACTGACTGGACTGGACTAGACTGACTGGACTGACTAGACTGACTGGACTGACTGACTGACTGACTGGACTGACTGGACTGATTGGGCTGACTAGGCTGACTGGACTGACTGGACTGACTAGACTGACTGACTGACTGGACTGACTGTACTGACTGGAATGACTAAACTGACCGGACTGACTGGACTGACTAGACTGACTGGACTGACTATACTGACTGGACTGACTGACTGGACTGACTGGACTGATTGGGCTGACTAGGCTGACTGGACTGACTGGACTGACTAGACTGACTGACTGACTGACTGACTGGACTGACTGGACTGACTAGACCGACTAGACTGACTGGTCTGACTAGACTGACTGGACTGACTAGACTGACTGGTCTGACTAGAGTGACTGGACTGACTGGACTGACTGGACTGACTGGACTGACTGACTGGACTGGACTGACTGGACTGACTAGACTGACTGACTGGACTGGACTGACTCGACTGACTGGACTGACTGGACTGGCTAGACTGACTATACTGACTGGACTGACTGGACTGACTGGACTGACTGGAATGACTGACTGACTGACTGGACTGGACTGACTCGACTGACTAGACTGACTGACTGGACTGACTGGACTGATTGGACTGACTGGACTGACTGGACTGACTAGACTGACTGGACTGACTGGACTGACTGGACTGACTGGACTGACTGACTGGACTGACTGAACTGACTAGACTGACTGGACTGACTGGACTGACTGGACTGACTGGACTGACTGACTGGACTGACTAGACTGACTGACTGGACTGGACTGACTGGACTGACTAGACTGACTGACTGGACTGGACTGACTGGACTGACTGGACTGGACTGGACTGGACTGGACTGGACTGACTGGACTGACTGGACTGACTAGACCAACTGACTGGACTGACTGGACTGACTGACTGGACTGGACTGACTGGACTGGACTGACTGGACTGGACTGGACTGACTGGACTGGACTGGACTAACTGGACTGACTGGACTGGACTGACTGGACTGACTGGACTGACTGGACGGACTAGACTGCCTGACTGGACTGGTCTGACTGGACTGACTGGACTGACTGGACTGGACTGAATGGACTGACTGGACTGACTAGACTGACTGGACCGACTGGACTGACTGACTGGACTAGACTGACTAGACTGACTGGACTGGACTGACTGGACTGACTGGACTGGACTGACTGGACTGACTGGACTGGACTGACTGGACTGACTGGGCCAACTAGACCGACTGACTGGACTGACTGGACTGACTGACTGGACTGGACTGACTGGACTGGAATGACTGGAATGACTGTACTGACTAGACTGACTGGACTGACTGACTGGACTTCCTGGAATAGACTGAATGTACTGACTGACTGGACTGAATGACTGGACTTGCTGGAATAGACTGAATATACTGACTGACTGGACTGACTGGACTGACTGACTGGACTTGCTGGAATAGACTGAATGTATTGACTGACTGGACTGAATGACTGGACTTGCTGGAATAGACTGAATGTACTGACTAGACTGCAGGAAAGTGTTGTGGTATTGGTAGGAATAAAGATATAGCAGTCTACTAATGTGCTGGATCCTCGGTCTAGCTTTCGTGAATGACTGGACTGACTGGACTGACTGACTGGACTGACTGGACTGACTGGACTGACTGGACTGCAGGAAAGTGTTGTGGTATTGGTAGGAATAAAGATATAGCAGTCTACTAATGTGCTGGATCCTCGGTCTAGCTTTCGTGCCTGATTCACCACTGGACATGAGGAAAGGTGTACTGTTATAGAGTGGTGATCACATCTACACACATATGACCCCCCTGGACTGACTAGACTGACTGGACTGGACTGACTGTACTGGACTGACTGGACTGGACTGACAGGACTGACTGACTGGGCTGACTGATTGGACTGACTAGACTGCCTGACTGGACTGGACTGACTGGACTGACTGGACTGGACTGGACTGACTGGACTGGACTGGACTGACTGGACTGGACTGACTGGACTGACTGGACTGGACTGACTGGAATGACTGGACTGGACTGACTGGACTGACTGACTGGACTGGACTGACTGGACTGACTGGACTGGACTGACTGGGCTGACTGATTGGACTGACTAGACTGCCTGACTGGACTGGACTGACTGGACTGACTGGACTGACTGGACTGACTGGACTGACTGGACTGGACTGACTGGACTGGACTGACTGGGCTGACTGATTGGACTGACTAGACTGCCTGACTGGACTGGACTGACTGGACTGACTGGACTGACTGGACTGACTGGACTGACTGGACTGGACTGACTGGACTGGACTGACTGGACTGGACTGACTGGGCTGACTGATTGGACTGACTAGACTGCCTGACTGGACTGGACTGACTGGACTGACTGGACTGGACTGGACTGACTGGACTGGACTGGACTGGACTGGACTGACTGGACTGGACTGACTGGACTGACTGGACTGGACTGACTGGAATGACTGGACTGGACTGACTGGACTGACTGACTGGACTGGACTGACTGGACTGACTGGACTGGACTGACTGGGCTGACTGATTGGACTGACTAGACTGCCTGACTGGACTGGACTGACTGGACTGACTGGACTGACTGGACTGACTGGACTGACTGGACTGGACTGGACTCACTGGACTGACTGGACTGACTGGACTGACTGGACTGACTAGACTGACTGGACTGACTGGACTGACTGGACTGACTGGACTAGACTGACTGGACTGGACTGACTGGACTGACTAGACTGACTGGACTGACTGACTGACTGACTGGACTGACTGGACTGATTGGGCTGACTAGGCTGACTGGGCTGACTGGACTGACTAGACTGACTGACTGACTGACTGACTGGACTGACTGTACTGACTGGAATGACTAAACTGACTGGACTGACTGGACTGACTAGACTGACTGGACTGACTGGACTGACTGGACTGACTAGACTGACTAGACTGACTAGACTGACTAGACTGACTGGTCTGACTAGACTGACTGGACTGACTGGTCAGACTAGACTGACTGGACTGACTAGACTGACTGGTCTGACTAGAGTGACTGGACTGACTGGACTGACTGGACTGACTGGACAGACTGACTGGACTGGACTGACTGGACTGACTAGACTGACTGACTGGACTGGACTGACTGGACTGACTGGACTGACTAGACTGACTAGACTGACTGGACTGACTGGACTGACTGGACTAACTGGAATGACTGACTGACTGACTGGACTGGACTGACTCGACTGACTAGACTGACTGACTGGACTGACTGGACTGATTGGACTGACTGGACTGACTGGACTGACTGGACTGACTGGACTGACTGGACTGACTAGACTGACTGGACTGACTAGACTGACTGGACTGACTTGACTGACTGGACTGACTGACTGGACTGACTAGACTGACTGACTGGAATGGACTGACTGGACTGACTAAACTGACTGACTGGACTGGACTGACTGGACTGACTGGACTGGACTGGACTGGACTGATTGGACTGACTGGACTGACTAGACCGACTGACTGGACTGACTGGACTGACTGACTGGACTGGACTGACTGGCCTGGACTGACTGGACTGGACTGGACTGACTGGACTGGACTGGACTAACTGGACTGACTGGACTGGACTGACTGGACGGACTGGACTGACTGGACGGACTAGACTGCCTGACTGGACTGGTCTGACTGGACTGACTGGACTGACTGGACTGGACTGAATGGAATGACTGGACTTACTAGACTGACTGGACTGACTGGACTGACTGACTGGACTAGACTGACTGGACTGACTGGACTGGACTGACTGGACTGACTGGACTGGACTGACTGGACTGACTGGACTGGACTGACTGGACTGACTGGACTGACTAGACCGACTGACTGGACTGACTGGACTGACTGACTGGACTGGACTGACTGGACTGGAATGACTGGAATGACTGTACTGACTAGACTGACTGGACTGACTAGACTGACTGACTGGACTGACTGACTGGACTTGCTGGAATAGACTGAATGTACTGACTGACTGGACTGAATGACTGGACTTGCTGGAATAGACTGAATGTACTGACTGGACTGCAGGAAAGTGTTGTGGTATTGGTAGGAATAAAGATATAGCAGTCTACTAATGTGCTGGATCCTCGGTCTAGCTTTCGTGCCTGATTCACCACTGGACATGAGGAAAGGTGTAATGTTATAGAGTGATGATCACATCTACACAAATATGACCCCCCTGGACTGACTAGACTGACTGGACTGGACTGGACTGACTGGAATGACTGGACTGACTAGACTGACTAGACTGACTGGACTGACTGATTGGACTGACTGGACTGATTAGACTGACTGGTCTTGCTAGACTGACTAGACTGACTGGACTGACTGGACTGACTGGAATGACTAGACTGACTGGACTGACTGGACTGGACTGACTGGACTGGACTGACTGGACTGACTGGACTGACAAAACTGACTGGACTGATTAGACTGACTAGACTGACTGAACTGGACTGATTAGACTGACTGGACTGACTAGACTGACTAGAATGACTGGACTGACTGGACTGACTGGAATGACTAGACTGACTGGACTGATTGGACTGATTGGACTGACTAGACTGAAAGACTGGACTGACTGGACTGACTGAACTGACTGGACTGACTGGAATGACTAGACTGACTAGACTGACCGGACTGATTGGACTGACTGGACTGACTAGACTGACTAGACTGACTGGACTGACTGGACTGACTGGAATGACTAGACTGACTGGACTGGACTGACTGGACTGGACTGACTGGACCGACTGACTGGACGGACTAGACTGCCTGACTGGACTGGACTGACTGGACTGATTGGACTGACTGGACTGACTAGACTGACTGGACTGACTGATTGGACTGACTGGACTGACTGGACTGACTGGACTGACTAGACTGACAGGACTGACTGGACTGACTAAACTGACTGGACTGACTGGACTGACTAGACTGACTGGACTGACTGGACTGACTAGACTGACTCGACTGACTAGACTGACTAGACTGACTAGACTGACTGGACTGACTAGACTGACTGGACTGACTGATTGGACTGACTGGACTGACTGGACTGACTGGACTGACTGGACTGACTAGACTGACAGGACTGACTGGACTGACTGGACTGACTAGACTGACTAGACTAACTGAACTGACTGACTGACTGGTCTGACTAGACTTACTGGACTGACTAGACTGACTGGTCTGACTAGACTGACTGGACTGACTGGACTCGACTGACTGGACTCGACTGACTGGACTGGACTGGACTGACTGGACTGACTAGACTGACTGACTGGACTGTACTGACTGGACTGGACTGACTGGACTGACTGGACTGATTGGACTGATTGGACTGACTGGACTGATTGGACTGACTAGACTGAATGAACTGACTGGACTGGACTGACTGGACTGGACTGATTAGACTGACTGAACTGACTGGACTAGACTGACTGGACTGACTGGACTGATTGGACTGACTGGACTGATTGGACTGACTGGACTGACTGGACTGACTGGACTGGACTGTCTGGACTGACTGGACTGATTGGACTGGACTGACTGGACTGACTGGACTGATTGGAGTGGTCTAGACTGACTGGACTGACTGGACTGACTGGACTGATTGGACTGACTGGACTGATTGGACTGACTGGACTGACTGGACTGACTGGACTAACTGACTGGACTGGACTGACTGGACTGGACTAACTGGACTGACTGGACTGGACTGACTGGACTGACTAGACTGACTGGTCTGACTAGACTGACTGGACTGATTGGTCTGACTAGACTGACTGGACTGACTGAACTCGACTGACTGGACTGACTGGACTGACTGGACTGACTGACTGGACTGGACTGGACTGACTGGACTGATTGGACTGATTGGACTGACTAGACTGACTGGACTGACTGGACTAGACTGACTGGACTGGACTGACTGGAATGACTGTACTGACTAGACTGACTGGACTGACTAGACTGACTGACTTGACTGACTTGACTGAATGACTGGACTGACTGGACTGACTGGACTGGCTGGAATAGACTGAATGGACTGACTGACTGACTGGACTGACTAGACTGACTGACTTGACTGACTGGACTGAATGACTGGACTGACTGGACTGACTGGACTGGCTGGAATAGACTGAATGGACTGACTGACTGACTGGACTGACTAGACTGACTGACTTGACTGACTGGACTGAATGACTGGACTTGCTGGAATAGACTGAATGTACTGACTGACTGGACTGACTGGACTGACTAGACTGCAGGAAAGTGTTGTGGTATTGGTAGGAATAAAGATATAGCAGTCTACTAATGTGCTGGATCCTCGGTCTAGCTTTCGTGCCTGATTCACCAATGGACATGAGGAAAGGTGTACTGTTATAGAGTGATGATCACATCTACACACATATGACCCCCCCTGGACTGACTAGACTGACTGGACTGGACTGACTGGACTGGACTGACTGGAATGACTGGACTGATTAGACTGACTGGTCTGGCTAGACTGACTGGACTGGACTGACTGGGCTGACTGATTGGACTGACTAGACTGCCTGACTGGACTGGACTGACTGGACTGACTGGACTGGACTGACTGGACTGGACTGGACTGACTGGACTGGACTGACTGGACTGACTGACTGGACTGACTGGACTGACTGGACTGGACTGGACTAACTGGAATGACTGGACTGGACTGACTGGACTGACTGACTGGACTGGACTGGACTGACTGGACTGACTGGACTGGACTGACTGGGCTGACTGATTGGACTGACTAGACTACCTGACAAGACTGGACTGACTGGACTGACTGGACTGACTGGACTTACTGGACTGACTGGACTGGACTGGACTCACTGGACTGGACTGACTGGACTGGACTGACTGGTCTGACTGGACTGACTAGACTGACTGACTGGACTGACTGGACTGACTGGACTCGATTGACTGGACTGGACTGACTGGACTGACTGGAATGACTAGACTGACTGACTGGAATGGACTGACTGGACTGGACTGGACTGACTGGACTGACTGTACTGACTGGACTGGACTGACTGGACTGACTGGAATGACTGGACTAACTGGACTGGACTGACTGGACTAACTGGACTGACTGACTAGACTGACTGGACTGAATGGACTGACTGGACTGACTGGACTGGACTGACTAGACTGACTGGACTGACTAGACTGACTTGACTGACTGGACTGACTGGACTGACTGGACTGGACTGACTGGACTGACTGGAATGACTGGACTAACTGGACTGGACTGACTGGACTGACTGGAATGACTGGACTGACTGGACTGACTGGACTGGACTGACTGGACTGACTGGAATGACTTGACTGACTGGACTGACTGACTGGACTGAATGGACTGACTGGACTGACTGGACACGGCTGACTGGACTGACTAGACTGACTGGACTAACTGGACTGGACTCACTGGACTGACTGGAATGACTGGACTGACTGGACTGGACTGACTGGACTGGACTGACTGGACTGGACTGACTGGACTGACTGGACTGACTGGACTGACTAGACTGACTAGACTGACTGGACTAACTGGACTGGACTCACTGGACTGACTGGAATGACTGGACTGACTGGACTGGACTGACTGGACAGGACTGACTGGACTGGACTGACTGGACTGGACTGACTGTACTGACTGGACTGACTGGACTCACTGGACTCACTGGACTGACTGGACTGTTTAGACTGGACTGACTGGACTGACTGAATGACTGGACTGGACTGACTAAAATAAAATTAACTGGACTGACTGGACTGACTGGACTGACTGGACTGACTGGACTGACTGAAAACGACTCACTGGACTGACTGGACTGACTGAAAAAGACTCACTGGACTTAATGGACTGGAATGACTGGACTGACTAAACTGACTGGACCGACTGGACTGAACTGACTGGACTGACTGGACTGGACTGGACTGACTGGACTGACTAGACTGACTGGACTGGACTGACTGGACTGACTGGACTAACTGGACTGGACTGACTAGACTGGACTGGACTGGACTGGACTGACTAGACTGACTGGACTGCCTGGACAAGACTGACTGGACTGACTGGACTGACTGGAATGACTAGACTGCCTGGACTGACTGGGCTTACTGACTGACTGGACTGGACTGACTGGACTGACTGGACTGACTAGACTGCCTGGACTGACTGGGCTGACTGACTGACTGGACTGGACTGAATGGACTGACTGGACTGACAAGACTAGACTGACTCAACTGGACTGACTGGACTGACTAGACTGACTGGACTGACTGGACTGACTAGACTGACTAGACTGAATGACTGGACTGACTGACTGACTAGACTGACTAGGCTGACTGACTGGACTGACTGACTGGACTGACTAGACTGGACTGACTAGACTGACTGGACTGACTAGATTGACTGACTGGACTTGATGGACTGACTCACTGGACTGAATAGATTGACTGACTGACTGGACTGACTGGACTGACTGACTGGACTGGACTGACTGGACTGACTGACTGGACTGACTGGACTGACAAGAATGACTGGACTGACTGGACTGACTAGACTGACTGGACTGACAAGACTGACTGGACTGCCTGGACTAGACTGACTGGACTGACTGGACTGACTGGACTGACTAGACTGCCTGGACTGACTAGACTGAATGACTGGACTGACTGGACTGGACTGACTGGACTGACTGACTGGACTGACTGGACTGACTAAACTGACTGACAGGACTGACTAGGCTGACTGACTGGACTGACTGAATGACTGGACTGGACTGACTGGACTGACTGAACTGACAAGACTAGACTGACTCAACTGGACTGACTGGACTGACTAGACTGACTGGACTGACTGGACTGACTAAATTGACTGACTGGACTGGCTGGACTGACTGACTGGACTATATAGATTGACTGGACTGACTGGACTGACTGACTGGACTGACTGGACTGACTGGACTGACTGACTGGACTGACTAGACTGGACTGACTAGACTGACTGGACTGACTAGATTGACTGACTGGACTGGATGGACTGACTGGACTGGACTGGACTGACTGGACTGGACTGGACTGACTGGACTGACTGACTGACTAGACTGACTGGACTGACTGGACTGACTGGACTGACTAGACTGACTGGACTGACTAGACTAACTGGACTGCCTGGACTAGACTGGACTGCCTGGACTAGACTGACTGGACTGACTGGAATGACTGGACTGACTGGACTTGACTGGACTGGACTGACTGGACTGACAGGAAGGACTAGACTGACTGGACTGACTAGACTGACTGGACTGACTGGACTGACTGGACTGGCTGGACTGACTAGACTTACTGACCTGACTGACTGAACTGACTGGACTGACTAGACTGCCTGGACTGACTGGGCTGACTGACTGACTGGACTGGACTGACTAGACTGCCTGGACTGACTGGGCTGACTGGACTGAACTGACTAGACTGACTGGACTGACTAGACTGACTGGGCTGGACTGGACTGAATAGACTGACTGGACTGACTGGACTGACTGGACTGACTAAACTGACTGGACTGACTAGACTGACTGGACCGACTGGACTGACTAAACTGACTGGACTGACTAGACAAACTGGACTGACTGGACTGACTGGACTGACTAGACGGACTGGACTGAATGGACTGACTGGACTGACTAGACGGACTGGACTGACTGGACTGACTGACTGGACTGACTGGACCGACTAGACAAACTGGACTGACTAGACGGACTGGACTGACTGGACTGACTGACTGGACTGAGTGGACTAGACTGACTGGACTGACTGGACTGGACTGACTGGACTGGACTGACTGGACTGACTAGACGGACTAGACGGACTGGACTGACTGACTGGACTGACTGGACCGACTAGACAAACTGGACTGACTAGACGGGCTGGACTGACTTGACTGACTGACTGGACTGACTGGACTGGACTGACTGAACTGACTGGACTGACTGGACTAACTGGACTGGACTGACTGGACTAACTGGACTGGCTAGACTAGACTGACTGGCCTGGACTGACTGGGCTGACTGACTGACTTGACTGGACTGACTGGACTGACTGGACTGACTGGACTGACTAGACTGAATGACTGGACTGACTGGACTGGACTGACTGGACTGACTGACTGGACTGACTGGACTGACTAAACTGACTGACAGGACTGACCAGGCTGACTGACTGGACTGACTGGACTGACTGACTGACTGGACTGACTGACTGGACTGACTGGACTGACTGGACTAACTGGACTGGACTGACTGGACTGACTGGACTGGCTAGACTAGACTGACTGGCCTGGACTGACTGGGCTGACTGACTGACTTGACTGGACTGACTGGACTGACTGGACTGACTAGACTGACTGGACTGACTGGACTGACTAGACTGAATGACTGGACTGACTGGACTGGACTGACTGGACTGACTGACTGGACTGACTGGACTGACTGGACTGACTGACAGGACAGACTGACTGGACTGACTGGACTGACTGGACTGACTGACTGGACTGACTGGGCTGACTAGACTGACTGACTGAACTGACTGGACTGACTGGACTGACTGGACTGACTGACTGACTGACTGGACTGACTGGACTGGACAAACTGGACTGGAATGGACTGACTAGACTGGAATGACTGGACTGGACCTGACTGACTAGACCGACTGACTGGACTGACTAGACTGACTGACTGGACTGACTGGACTGACTGGACTGACTGGACTGACCTGACTGACTGACTGGATTTACTGGATTTAACTGACTGGACTGACTAGACTGACTGGAATGACTGGACTGACTAGACTGACTGGACTGGACTGACTGGACTAACTGGACTGGACTAACTGTACTTACTGGACTGGACTAACTGGACTGGACTGACTGGACTAGACTGACTGGACTGACTAGACTGAATGGAATGACTGGACTGACTTTACAGGACTGGACTGGACTGACTGGACTAACTGGACTGGACTGAATGGACTGACTGACTGGACTGACTGGACTGACTAGACTGACTGACTTGACTGACTGGACTGAATGACTGGACTTGCTGGAATAGACTGAATGTACTGACTAGACTGCAGGAAAGTGTTGTGGTATTGGTAGGAATAAAGATATAGCAGTCTACTAATGTGCTGGATCGTCGGTCTAGCTTTCGTGCCTGATTCACCACTGGACATGAGGAAAGGTGTACTGTTATAGAGTGATGATCACATCTACACACATATGACCCCCCTGGACTGACTAGACTGACTGGACTGACTGGACTGGACTGACTGGACTGGACTGACAGGACTGACTGACTGGACGGACTAGACTGACTGGACTGACTGGACTGACTGGACTGGACTGACTGGACTGACTGACTGGACTGACGAGACTGACTGGACTGGACTAACTGGACTGGACTGACTGGGCTGACTGATTGGACTGACTAGACTGACTGACTAGACTGCCTGACTGGACTGGACTGACTAGACTGACTGGACTGGACTGACTGGACTGACTGACTAGACTGCCTGACTGGACTGGATTGACTGGACTGACTGGACTGGACTGACTGGACTGGACTGGACTGACTGGACTGGATTGACTGGACTGACTGGACTGGACTGACTGGACTGACTGGACTGACTGGACTGACTAGACTGGACTGACTGGACTGACTGACTAGACTGGACTGATTGGACTGGACTGACTGGACTGGATTGACTGGACTGACTGGACTGGACTTACTTTACTGGAGTGACTGGGATGACTGGGTGACTGAATGGACTGTTTGGACTGACTGGACTGACTGGACTGTCTGGACTGACAGGACTGACTGGACTGACTGGACTGACTAGTCTGACTAGACTGACTGGACTGGACTGACTGGACTGACTAGTCTGACTAGACTGACTGGACTGACTGGACTGACTGGACTGACTGGACTGACTGGACTAGACTGACTGGACTGACTAGACTGGACTGACTGGACTGGACTGACTGGACTGACTGGACTGACTAAACTGACTGACTGGACTGACTAGGCTGACTGACTGGACTGACTGGACTGACTGACTGACTGGACTGACTGACTGGACTGACTGGACTGACTGGACTAACTGGACTGGACTGACTGGACTGACTGGACTGGCTAGACTAGACTGACTGGCCTGGACTGACTGGGCTGACTGACTGACTTGACTGGACTGACTGGACTGACTGGACTGACTAGACTGACTGGACTGACTGGACTGACTAGACTGAATGACTGGACTGACTGGACTGGACTGACTGGACTGACTGACTGGACTGACTGGACTGACTGGACTGACTGACAGGACAGACTGACTGGACTGACTGGACTGACTGGACTGACTGACTGGACTGACTGGGCTGACTAGACTGACTGACTGAACTGACTGGACTGACTGGACTGACTGGACTGACTGACTAACTGACTGGACTGACTGGACTGGACAAACTGGACTGGAATGGACTGACTAGACTGGAATGACTGGACTGGACCTGACTGACTAGACCGACTGACTGGACTGACTAGACTGACTGACTGGACTGACTGGACTGACTGGACTGACTGGACTGACCTGACTGACTGACTGGATTTACTGGATTTAACTGACTGGACTGACTAGACTGACTGGAATGACTGGACTGACTAGACTGACTGGACTGGACTGACTGGACTAACTGGACTGGACTAACTGTACTTACTGGACTGGACTAACTGGACTGGACTGACTGGACTAGACTGACTGGACTGACTAGACTGAATGGAATGACTAGACTGACTTTACAGGACTGGACTGGACTGACTGGACTAACTGGACTGGACTGAATGGACTGATTGACTGGACTGACTGGACTGACTAGACTTACTGACTTGACTGACTGGACTGAATGACTGGACTTGCTGGAATAGACTGAATGTACTGACTAGACTGCAGGAAAGTGTTGTGGTATTGGTAGGAATAAAGATATAGCAGTCTACTAATGTGCTGGATCGTCGGTCTAGCTTTCGTGCCTGATTCACCACTGGACATGAGGAAAGGTGTACTGTTATAGAGTGATGATCACATCTACACACATATGACCCCCCTGGACTGACTAGACTGACTGGACTGACTGGACTGGACTGACTGGACTGGACTGACAGGACTGACTGACTGGACGGACTAGACTGACTGGACTGACTGGACTGACTGGACTGGACTGACTGGACTGACTGACTGGACTGACGAGACTGACTGGACTGGACTAACTGGACTGGACTGACTGGGCTGACTGATTGGACTGACTAGACTGACTGACTAGACTGCCTGACTGGACTGGACTGACTAGACTGACTGGACTGGACTGACTGGACTGACTGACTAGACTGCCTGACTGGACTGGATTGACTGGACTGACTGGACTGGACTAACTGGACTGGACTGGACTGACTGGACTGGATTGACTGGACTGACTGGACTGGACTGACTGGACTGACTGGACTGACTGGACTGACTAGACTGGACTGACTGGACTGACTGACTAGACTGGACTGATTGGACTGGACTGACTGGACTGGATTGACTGGACTGACTGGACTGGACTTACTTTACTGGACTGACTGGGATGACTGGGTGACTGAATGGACTGATTGGACTGACTGGACTGACTGGACTGTCTGGACTGACAGGACTGACTGGACTGACTGGACTGACTAGTCTGACTAGACTGACTGGACTGGACTGACTGGACTGACTAGTCTGACTAGACTGACTGGACTGACTGGACTGACTGGACTGACTGGACTGACTGGACTAGACTGACTGGACTGACTAGACTGGACTGACTGGACTGGACTGACTGGACTGACTGGACTGACTAGTCTGACTAGACTGACTGGACTGGACTGACTGGACTGACTGGACTGGACTGACTGGACTGACTGGACTGACTGGACTGACTGGACTGGACTGACTGGACTGGACTGACTGGACTGACTAGACTGACTGGACTGACTGGACTGGACTGACTGGACTGACTGGACTGACTGGACTGACTGGTCTGACTGGACTGACTAGACTGACTGGACTGGACTGACTGGACTGGACTGAATGGACTGACTGGACTGACTAGACTGGACTGACTGGACTGACTGGACTGACTGGACTGACTAGACTGACTGGACTGACTGGACTGGACTGACTGGACTGAAATGACTTGACTGACTGGACTGACTAGACTGACTAGACTGACTGGTCTGACTAGATTGACTGACTGACTGGACTGAATAGACTTACTTGACTGACTGACTGACTTGACTGACTTGACTGACTGGACTGACTGGACTAGACTGACTGGACTGGACTGACTGGACTGACTAGACTGACTGGACTGACTGGACTGGACTGACTGGACTGACTGGACTGACTGGACTGACTGGACTGATTGGTCTGACTGGACTGACTGGACTGACTGGACTGACTAGACTGACTGGACTGGACTGACTGGACTGGACTGACTGGACTGACTGGACTGACTAGACTGACTGGACTGGACTAACTGGACTGGACTGACTAGACTGACTGACTGGACTGACTGGACTGGAATTACTGGACTGACTGGACTGACTGGACTGGACTGACTGGACTACCTGGACTGACTTGACTAACTGGACTGACTAGACTGACTGACTGACTGGACTGACTGGACTGACTGACTGGACTGGACTGACTGGACTGGACTGACTGGACTGGACTGACTGGACTGACTAGACTGACTGGACTGACTGACTGGACTGACTGGACTGGACTGGACTGACTGGACTGGACTGACTGGACTGACTGGACTGACTGGACTGACTAGACTGACTGACTTGACTGACTGGACTGACTGACTGGACTGACTGGACTGGCTGAACTTGCTGGAATAGACTGACTGGACTGACTGACTGGACTGAATGTACTGACTAGACTGCAGGAAAGTGTTGTGGTATTGGTAGGAATAAAGATATAGCAGTCTACTAATGTGCTGGATCCTCGGTCTAGCTTTCGTGCCTGATTCACCACTGGACATGAGGAAAGGTGTACTGTTATAGAGTGATGATCACATCTACACACATATGACCCCCCTGGACTGACTAGACTGACTGGACTGGACTGACTTGACTGGACTGACTGGGCTGACTGATTGGAATGACTAGACTGGACTGGACAGATTAGACTGACTGGACTGGACTGACTGGACTGACTGGACTGGACTGACTGGACTGACTGACTGGACTGGACTGACTGGACTGGACTGACTGGACTGGACTGGACTGACTGGACTGGACTGACTGGACTGACTGGACTGACTGGACTGGACTGACTGGACTGACTGGACTGGACTGACTGGACTGACTGACTGACTGGACTGGACTGACTGGACTGGACTGACTGGACTGACTGGAATGACTGGACTGGACTGACTGGATTGACTGACTGGACTGGACTGACTGGACTGGACTGACTGGACTGGACTGACTTGACTGGACTGGACTGACTGGACTGGACTGACTGGACTGACTGGACTGGACTGACTTGACAAGATTGGACTGACTTGACAAGACTGGACTGACTGGACTGACTGGACTTGACTGACTGGACTGACTGGACTGGACTGACTTGACTGGACTGGACTGACTGGACTGGACTGGACTGGACTGGACTGACTGGACTGGACTGGACTGACTTGACTAGACTGACTGGACTGACTGGACTGACTGGACTGACTGGACTGACTGGACTTGACTAGACTGACTTGACTAGACTGACTGGACTGACTGGACTAACCCTAACCCCAGTCCTAACTCTCTAACACATACACACATACACACACACACACCAAAACACTCACACACACATACACACATAAAAACACAAACACACCTTGTTCCTGAGGACACATTTGTCCTGCTGTTTTCTTCGTAATGACAGAATTACCACGAAGTCATCTCCTTAATGACAGGGTTACCACGGTGTCATCTCCGTAACACGCCACAACGCATCGCGGCTGACAATCTTTGACACCCCGACATGATCCGAAAATCAATTAAAACCTTTTGATCCCTAATACCTCGCTACCCGAGCGGGAGTCAGTCAGTCCTGAGACGTCATTACCGTAATGTTCAACTGCCCCGGAGTCAGTCAGTCCTGAAACGTCATTACCGTAATGTTCAACTGCCCCGGAGTCAGTCAGTCCTGAGACGTCATTACTGCCCCGGAGTCAGTCAGTCCTGAAACGTCACTACCGTAATATTCAACTGCCCCGGAGTCAGTCTGTCCTGAGACGTCATTACTGCCCCGGAGTCATTCATTCCTGAGACGTCATTACTGCCCCGGAGTCAGTCAGTCCTGAAACGTCATTACTGCCCCGGAGTCAGTCAGTCCTGAGACGTCATTACTGCCCCGGAGTCAGTCAGTCCTGAGACGTCATTACTGCCCCGGAGTCAGTCAGTCCTGAAACGTCATTACTGCCCCGGAGTCAGTCAGTCCTGAGACGTCATTACCGTAATGTTCAACTGCCCCGGAGTCACCTCAGTAACATGTGGTCTGACATGTGGTCTGACGCTATTATGTTTGAGTGTCTAATCAGGCTGTATAATCGGCCACAAGAAATACATCATTCTCCAGTCAGTGTCTCCATAGCGATGGCATTACCATGGTAATAGAGCTATATTAATCACAGTGATGACATGGTTTGCCGGGCAGGTAGAGTTCACAGCTAATTTGCATAATTAACATATTTAAAAGACCGCGGCTCAGTTGTTATTTACCCCCTCCTTTTCTCCGTTTGTTGCTGCATTTAATTGCCAGTTTATTTATAATTCAAAGTTGAGTCCCGTCTTGCATAATCTATCAGTAAGTACTACATGTTTATGAAATGGTCTAGTCGAATTACAAATGTTATATTTTTTATTTAGGATTACATTTGAATGCGTCTTGCCACTAGATTGTTTGCTTGAAATTGATTTGCCTACAGTAACAGTGTCCCCCAAGCTGTAGCCTGGAGGTTCATATTTACAGGTAATGCAGTTCACAGTGGAATAGTGGAACAGCTGAACAGCGGAGGAAATGAGAGGAAAGTGAATTGAAGAGAAGAAGGGAGAATAGAGGAGAAGAGAAGAGAGGAGAGGAGAGGTGAAGAAGGGTGAAAAGAAAAAATTAGAAAAGAGAAGTGAGGAGAAAAGAAGAGAGGTGAAGAGAGGAGAAGAGGAGAAGAGAAGAGAGAAGAGAAGAGAAAAGAAGAGAGAAGAGAGGAGAAAAGAAGAGAGAAGAGAGGAGAAGAGAAGAGAAGAGAGGAGAAGAGAGGAGAAGAGAAGAGAGGAGAAGAGGAGGAGAAGAGAAGAGAAGAGAGGAGAGGAGAGGTGAAGAAGGGTGAAAAGAAAAAATGAGAAAAGAGGAGAAGTGAGGAGAAAAGAAGAGAGGTGAAGAGAGGAGAAGAGGAGGAGAAGAGAAGAGAGAAAAGAGAAAAGAAGAGAGAAGAGAGGAGAAAAGAAGAGAGAAGAGAGGAGAAGAGAAGAGAGAAGAGAGGAGAAGAGAGGAAAAGAGAAGAGAGGAGAAGAGAGGAGAAGAGGAGGAGAAGAGAAGAGAAGAGAGGAGAAGAGGAGAGAGAAGAGAAGAGAAAAGAAGAGAGAAGAGAGGAGAAAAGAAGAGAGAAGAGAGGAGAAGAGAAGAGAGAAGAGAGGAGAAGAGATGAGAAGAGAAGAGATGAGAGGAGAAGAGAGGAGAAGAGGAGGAGAAGAGAAGAGAAGAGAGGAGAAGAGGAGAGAGAAGAGAAGAGAAAAGAAGAGAGAAGAGAGGAGAAAAGAAGAGAGAAGAGAGGAGAAGAGAGGAGAAGAGAGGAGAAGAGGAGGAGAAGAGAAGAGAGGAGAAGAGGAGGAGAAGAGAAGAGAAGAGAGGAGAAGAGGAGGAGAAGAGAAGAGAGAAGAGAGGAGAAAAGAAGAGAGAAGAGAGGAGAAAAGAAGAGAGGAGAAGAGATGAGAAGAGAGGAGAAGAGGAGGAGAAGAGAAGAGAAGAGAGGAGAAGAGGAGGAGAAGAGAAGAGAGAAGAGAGGAGAAAATAAGAGAGAAGAGAGGAGAAAAGAAAAGAGAAGAGATTAGAAAAGGAGAAGAGAAGAGAGGAGAAAAGAAGAGAGAAGAGAGGAGAAAAGAGGAGAAGAGAGAGAGGAGAAGAGAGGAGAAGAGGAGGAGAAGAGAAGAGAGGAGGAGGAGAAGAGAAGAGAGAAGAGAGGAGAAAAGAAGAGAGAAGAGAGGAGAAGAGAGGAGAAGAGAGGAGAAGAGAAGAGAGAAGAGAGGAGAAGAGAGGAGAAGAGAAGAGAGGAGAAGAGAGGAGAAGAGAGGAGAAGAGAAGAGAGGAGAAGAGATGAGAAGAGAGGAGAAGAGGAGGAGAAGAGAAGAGAAGAGAGGAGAAGAGGAGGAGAAGAGAAGAGAGAAGAGAGGAGAAAAGAAAAGAGAAGAGATTGGAAAAGGAGAAGGGAAGAGAGGAGAAAAGAAGAGAGAAGAGAGGAGAAAAGAAGAGAGGAGAAGAGAGGAGAAGAGAGGAGAAGAGGAGGAGAAGAGAAGAGAAGAGGAGGAGAAGAGAAGAGAGGAGGAGAAAAGAAGACAGAAGACAGGAGAAGAGAAGAGAAAAGAAGAAAGAAGAGAGGAAAGGAGAGGAAAGGGGAAATGGAGAGAGTTACACTATCACCTAACACTTAAAACAATAAAGCCAATGTGTTGTAGATGGCTCAATATCAAGCTGAATGAGAAACAGACAATGTGTAGCAGATTCCTCAATAACCTGCTGAATGAGAAACAGCCAATGTGTTGCAGATTCCTCAATAACCAGCTGAATGAGAAACAGCCAATGTGTTGCAGATTCCTCAATAACCAGCTGAATGAGAAACAGCCAATGTGTTGCAGATGGCTCAATAACCAGCTGAATGAGAAACAGCCAATGTGTTGCAGATGGCTCAATAACATGCTGAATGACAAACAGCCTTAATTTAAGGGTTTAGAGGGGATGTAAATTAAGACCAACAGTCAAGTCAAATTCAATTGTATTGGTTGTGTACAAATATTCTGCAGATGTTATAGCAGGCGTATCAACATGCTCTAGCGCCAACAATGCAGTAATACCTAACAAAACAGAGCAAGACGCACAAATATAATAAAGAGCAATAAAGAAATATCAGAATGAGCAATCTCAGAGTCCAAAATATATATATATATATATATATTCACTGAGCATACCAAATATTAGGAACACGTGCTCTTTCCATGACATAGACTAACCAGGTAATTCCAGGTGAAAGATATGATCCCTTATTGATGTCACTTTGACATGGATTGTATGTATGCCATTAACAGGTTGAATGGGCAAGACAAAAGGTTTAAGTGCCTTTGAACGGGGTACGGTAGTAGGTGCCAGGAGCACTGGTTTGAGTGTGTCAAGAACTGCAACGCTGCTGGGTTTTTTCACGGTCAACAGTTTCCTGTGTGTATCAAGAATATTGTGTATGGTGTGTGCTGTATAGACAGTATGGACAGTATATGAATAGAAAAGGTGTGTACAGCAGTAGTTATATCGGATGAACCAGGACTAGAATACAGTATGAAGTGGACAGCAGTAGTTACATAGGATGAACCAGGACTAGAATACAGTATTATACATATGAAGTGGACAGCAGTAGTTATATAGGATGAACCAGGACTAGAATACAGTATGAAGTGGACAGCAGTAGTTATATAGGATGAAACAGGACTTGAATACATTATGAAGTGGACAGAAGTAGTTATATAGGATGAACCAGGACTAGAATACAGTATTATACATATGAAGTGGACAGCAGTAGTTATATAGGATGAACCAGGACTAGAATACAGTATGAAGTGGACAGCAGTAGTTATATAAGATTAACCAGGACTAGAATACAGTATTATACATATGAAGAGGACAGCAGTAGTTATATAGGATGAACCAGGACTAGAATACAGTATGAAGTGGACAGCAGTAGTTATATAGGATGAAACAGGACTTGAATACATTATGAAGTGGACAGAAGTAGTTATATAGGATGAACCAGGACTAGAATACAGTATTATACATATGAAGTGGACAGCAGTAGTTATATAGGATGAACCAGGACTAGAATACAGTATGAAGTGGACAGCAGTAGTTATATAAGATTAACCAGGACTAGAATACAGTATTATACATATGAAGAGGACAGCAGTAGTTATATAGGATGAACCAGGACTAGAATACAGTATGAAGTGGACAGCAGTAGTTATATAGGATGAACCAGGACTAGAATACAGTATGAAGTGGACAGCAGTAGTTATATAGGATGAACCAGGACTAGAATACAGTATTATACATATGAAGTGGACAGCAGTAGTTATATAGGATAAACCAGGACTAGAATACAGTATGAAGTGGACAGCAGTAGTTATATAGGATGAACCAGGACTAGAATACAGTATGAAGTGGACAGCAGTAGTTATATAAGATTAACCAGGACTAGAATACAGTATTATACATATGAAGAGGACAGCAGTAGTTATATAGGATGAACCAAGACTAGAATACAGTATGAAGTGGACAGCAGTAGTTATATAGGATGAACCAGGACTAGAATACAGTATGAAGTGGACAGCAGTAGTTATATAGGATGAACCAGGACTAGAACACAGTATTATACATATGAAGTGGACAGCAGTAGTTATATAGGATGAACCAGGACTAGAATACAATATGAAGTGGACAGCAGTAGTTATATAGGATGAACCAGGACTAGAATACAGTATGAAGTGGACAACAGTAGTTATATAGGATGAACCAGGACTAGAATACAGTATGAAGTGGACAGCAGTAGTTATATAGGATGAACCAGGACTAGAATACAGTATGAAGTGGACAGCAGTAGTTATATAGGATGAACCAGGACTAGAATACAGTATGAAGTGGACAGAAGTAGTTATATAGGATGAACCAGGACTAGAACACAGTATTATACATATGAAGTGGACAGCAGTAGTTATATAGGATGAACCAGGACTAGAATACAGTATGAAGTGGACAGCAGTAGTTATATAGGATGAACCAGGACTAGAATACAGTATGAAGTGGACAGCAGTAGTTATATAGGATGAACCAGGACTAGAATACAGTATGAAGTGGACAGCAGTAGTTATATAGGATGAACCAGGACTAGAATACAGTATTATACATATGAAGAGGACAGCAGTAGTTATATAGGATGAACCAGGACTAGAATACAGTATTATACATATGAAGTGGACAGCAGTAGTTATATAGGATGAACCAGGACTAGAATAAAGTATTATACATATGAAGAGGACAGCAGTAGTTATATAGGATGAACCAGGACTAGAATACAGTATTATACATATGAAGAGGACAGCAGTAGTTATATAGGATGAACCAGGACTAGAATACAGTATTATACATATGAAGTGGACAGCAGTAGTTATATAGGATGAACCAGGACTAGAATACAGTATGAAGTGGACAGCAGTAGTTATATAGGATGAACCAGGACTAGAATACAGTATTATACATATGAAGTGGACAGCAGTAGTTATATAGGATGAACCAGGACTAGAATACAGTATTATACATATGAAGTGGACAGCAGTAGTTATAAGGGATGAACCAGGACTAGAATACAGTATGAAGTGGACAGCAGTAGTTATATAGGATGAACCAGGACTAGAATACAGTATTATACATATGAAGTGGACAGCAGTAGTTATATAGGATGAACCAGGACTAGAATACAGTATGAAGTGGACAGCAGTAGTTATATAGGATGAACCAGGACTAGAATACAGTATGAAGTGGACAGCAGTAGTTATATAGGATGAACCAGGACTAGAATACAGTATTATACATATGAAGTGGACAGCAGCAGTTATATAGGATGAACCAGGACTAGAATACAGTATGAAGAGGACAGCAGTAGTTATATAGGATGAACCAGGACTAGAATACAGTATGAAGTGGGCAGCAGTAGTTATATAGGATGAACCAGGACTAGAATACAGTATGAAGTGGACAGCAGTAGTTATATAGGATGAACCAGGACTAGAATACAGTATGAAGTGGACAGCAGTAGTTATATAGGATGAACCAGGACTAGAATACAGTATGAAGTGGACAGCAGTAGTTATATAGGATGAACCATGACTAGAATACAGTATTATACATATGAAGTGGACAGCAGTAGTTATATAGGATGAACCAGGACTAGAATACAGTATGAAGTGGACAGCAGTAGTTATATAGGATGAACCAGGACTAGAATACAGTATGAAGTGGACAGCAGTAGTTATATAGGATGAACCAGGACTAGAATACAGTATTATACATATGAAGTGGACAGCAGTAGTTATATAGGATGAACCAGGACTAGAATACAGTATGAAGTGGACAGCAGTAGTTATATAGGATGAACCAGGACTAGAATACAGTATGAAGTGGACAGAAGTAGTTATATAGGATGAACCAGGACTAGAATACAGTATTATACATATGAAGTGTGTAAAATAGTATGTAAACATTATTACAGTGACCAGTTTTTAATGAATCTATGTACAAATCTAATATTCAGGGAACTGGGTGGTAGCCGGCTAGTAACAGTCTCTAAGATTCAGGGTAGATTAACGGGTGGTTGCCGGATAGTGACAGTGTCTAAGATTCAGGGTAGATTAACGGGTTTTAGCCGGCTAGTAACAGTGAATAAGGTTCAGGGTAGATTAACGGGTGGTAGCCGGCTAGGAACACTGAATACGGTTCAGGGTAGATTAACAGGTGGTAGCCGGCTAGTAACAGTCTCTAAGATTCAGGGTAGATTAACGGGTGGTAGCCGACTAGTGACAGTGTCTAAGATTCAGGGTAGATTAACGGGTTTTAGCCGGCTAGTAACAGTGAATAAGATTCTGGGTTGATTAACGGGTGGTAGCCGGCTAGTGACAGTGTCTAAGATTCAGGGTAGATTAACGGGTTTTAGCCGGCTAGTAACAGTGAATAAGGTTCAGGGTAGATTAACGGGTGGTAGCCGGCTAGTAACAGTCTCTAAGATTCAGGGTAGATTAACGGGTGGTAGCCGGCTAGTGACAGTGAATAAGGTTCAGGGTAGATTAACGGGTGGTAGCCGGCTAGTGACAGTGAATACGGTTCAGGGTAGATTAACGGGTGGTAGCCGGCTAGGAACAGTGAATACGGTTCAGGGTAGATTAACGGTTGGTAGCCGGCTAGGAACAGTGAATACGGTTCAGGGTAGATTAACGGGTGGTAGACGGCTAGGAACAGTCTGTAAGATTCAGGGTAGATTAACGGGTGGTAGCCGGCTAGTGACAGTGTCTAAGATTCAGGGTAGATTAACGGGTTTTAGCCGGCTAGTAACAGTGAATTAGGTTCAGGGTAGATTAACGGGTTTTAGCCGGCTAGTAACAGTGAATTAGGTTCAGGGTAGATTAACGGGTGGTAGCCGGCTAGTAACAGTCTCTAAGATTCAGGGTAGATTAATGGGTGGTAGCCGGTTAGTAACAATCTCTAAAATTCAGGGTAGATTAACGGGTGGTAGCCGGCTAGTAACAGTCTCTAAGATTCAGGGTAGATTAACGGGTGGTAAGAGGCTAGTGACAGTGAATACGGTTCAGGGCAGAGTACGGGGAAAAGGCCAGCTAGTGGTGAATATTTGAAACATTCTGAAGGCGTCGAGATAGAAGCTGTTTCTCAGACTCTCGGTCCCAGCTTTGATACGCCTGTATAGTCTCTGCCTTATAGATGGTAGAAGCATGAACAAGGTGGATAATAAATAATAGATAATAGTCTAGATGGTGGATAATAGATAATAGTCTAGATGGTGGATAATAGATAATAGTCTAGATGGTGGATAATAGATAATAGTCTAGATGGTGGATAATAGATAATAGTCTAGATGGTGGATAATAGATAATAGTCTAGATGGTAGTTAATAGTCTAGATGGTGGATAATAGATAATAGCCTAGATGGTGGATAATAGATAATAGTCTAGATGGTGGATAATAGATAATAGTCTAGACGGTGGATAATAGATAATAGTCTAGATGGTGGATAATAGTCTAGATGGTGGATAATAGATACTAGTCTAGATGGTGGATAATAGATAATAGTCTAGATGGTGGATAATAGATACTAGTCTAGATGGTGGATAACAGATAATAGTCTAGATGGTGGATAATAGTCTAGATGGTGGATAATAGATAATAGTCTAGATGGTGGATAATAGTCTAGATGGTGGATAATAGATAATAGTCTAGATGGTGGATAATAGATAATAGTCTAGATGGTGGATAATAGTCTAGATGGTAGATAATAGATAATAGTCTAGATGGTGGATAATAGTCTAGATGGTGGATAATATATAATAGTCTAGATGGTGGATAATAGATAATAGTCTAGATGGTGGATAATAGATAATAGTCTAGATGGTGGATAATAGATAATAGTCTAGATGGTGGATAATAGTCTAGATGGTAGATAATAGATAATAGTCTAGATGGTGGATAATAGATAATAGTCTAGATGGTGGATAATAGATAATAGTCTAGATGGTAGATAATAGATACTAGTCTAGATGGTGGATAATAGATAATAGTCTAGATGGTAGATAATAGATACTAGTCTAGATGGTGGATAATAGATAATAGTCTAGATGGTGGATAATAGATAATAGTCTAGATGGTGGATAATAGATAATAGTCTAGATGGTGGATAATAGTCTAGATGGTAGATAATAGATAATAGTCTAGATGGTGGATAATAGATAATAGTCTAGATGGTGGATAATAGATAATAGTCTAGATGGTAGATAATAGATACTAGTCTAGATGGTGGATAATAGATAATAGTCTAGATGGTAGATAATAGATACTAGTCTAGATGGTGGATAATAGATAATAGTCTAGATGGTGGATAATAGATAATAGTCTAGATGGTGGATAATAGATAATAGTCTAGATGGTGGATAATAGTCTAGATGGTAGATAATAGATAATAGTCTAGATGGTGGATAATAGTCTAGATGGTGGATAATAGATACTAGTCTAGATGGTGGATAATAGATAATAGTCTAGATGGTGGATAATAGTCTAGATGGTGGATAATAGATAATAGTCTAGATGGTGGATAATAGATAATAGTCTAGATGGTAGTTAATAGTCTAGATGGTGGATAATAGATAATAGTCTAGATGGTGGATAATAGATAATAGTCTAGATGGTGGATAATAGTTAATAGTCTAGATGGTAGATAATAGATAATAGTCTAGATGGTGGATAATAGATAATAGTCTAGATGGTGGATAATAGATAATAGTCTAGATGGTGGATAATAGATAATAGTCTAGATGGTAGATAATAGATAATAGTCTAGATGGTGGATAATAGTTAATAGTCTAGATGGTGGATAGTAGATAATAGTCTACATGGTGGATAATAGATAATAGTCTAGATGGTGGATAATCGATAATAGTCTAGATGGTGGATAATACATAATAGTCTAGATGGTAGATAATAGATAATAGTCTAGATGGTGGATAATAGATAATAGTCTAGATGGTGGATAGTAGATACTAGTCTAGATGGTGGATAATAGTCTAGATGGTAGATAATAGATACTAGTCTAGATGGTGGATAATAGTCTAGATGGTGGATAATAGATAATAGTCTAGATGGTGGATAATAGATAATAGTCTAGATGGTGGATAATAGATAATAGTCTAGATGGTGGATAATAGATAATAGTCTAGATGGTGGATAATAGATAATAGTCTAGATGGTGGATAATAGATAATAGTCTAGATGGTGGATAATAGATAATAGTCTAGATGGTGGATAATAGATAATAGTCTAGATGGTGGATAATAGTTAATAGTCTAGATGGTGGATAGTAGATAATAGTCTAGATGGTGGATAATAGATAATAGTCTAGATGGTGGATAATCGATAATAGTCTAGATGGTGGATAATACATAATAGTCTAGATGGTAGATAATAGATAATAGTCTAGATGGTGGATAATAGATAATAGTCTAGATGGTGGATAGTAGATACTAGTCTAGATGGTGGATAATAGTCTAGATGGTAGATAATAGATACTAGTCTAGATGGGGGATAATAGTCTAGATGGTGGATAATAGATAATAGTCTAGATGGTGGATAATAGATAATAGTCTAGATGGTGGATAATAGTCTAGATGGTGGATAATAGATAATAGTCTAGATGGTGGATAATAGATAATAGTCTAGATGGTAGATAATAGATACTAGTCTAGATGGTGGATAATAGATACTAGTCTAGATGGTGGATAATAGATAATAGTCTAGATGGTGGATAATAGATAATAGTCTAGACGGTGGATAATAGATAATAGTCTAGATGGTGGATAATAGATAATAGTCTAGATGGTGGATAATAGATAATAGTCTAGATGGTGGATAATAGATAATAGTCTAGATGGTGGATAATAGATAATAGTCTAGATGGTGGATAATAGTCTAGATGGTAGATAATAGTTAATAGTCTAGATGGTGGATAATAGTCTAGATGGTGGATAATATATAATAGTCTAGATGGTGGATAATAGATAATAGTCTAGATGGTGGATAATAGATAATAGTCTAGATGGTGGATAATAGATAATAGTCTAGATGTTAGATAATAGATAATAGTCTAGATGGTGGATAATAGATAATAGTCTAGATGGTGGATAATAGTCTAGATGGTGGATAATAGATAATAGTCTAGATGGTGGATAATAGATAATAGTCTAGATGGTGGATAATAGATAATAGTCTAGATGGTGGATAATAGATACTAGTCTAGATGGTGGATAATAGATAATAGTCTAGATGGTGGATAGCAGATAATAGTCTAGATGGTGGATAATAGATAGTAGTCTAGATGGTGGACACATTGATGTTTATAGGGAGGAATGTCCAAGTTGATGTTTATAGTGAGGAATGTCCAAGTTGATGTTTATAGTGAGGAATGTCCAAGTTGATGTTTATAGGGAGGAATGTCCAAGTTGATGTTTATAGGGAGGAATGTCAAAGTTGATGTTTATAGGGAGGAATGTCCAAGTTGATGTTTATAGTGAGGAATGTCCAAGTTGATGTTTATAGTGAGGAATGTCCAAGTTGATGTTTATAGTGAGGAATGTCCAATTTGATGTTTATAGTGAGGAATGTCCAAGTTGATGTTTATAGTGAGGAATGTCCAAGTTGATGTTTATAGTGAGGAATGTCCAAGTTGATGTTTATAGTGAGGAATGTCCAATTTAATTTTTATAGTGAGGAATGTCCAAGTTGATGTTTATAGTGAGGAATGTCCAAGTTGATGTTTATAGTGAGGAATGTCCAAGTTGATGTTTATAGGGAGGAATGTCCAAGTTGATGTTTATAGGGAGGAATGTCAAAGTTGATGTTTATAGGGAGGAATGTCCAAGTTGATGTTTATAGTGAGGAATGTCCAAGTTGATGTTTATAGTGAGGAATGTCCAAGTTGATGTTTATAGTGAGGAATGTCCAATTTGATGTTTATAGTGAGGAATGTCCAAGTTGATGTTTATAGGGAGGAATGTCCAAGTTGATGTTTATAGTGAGGAATGTCCAAGTTGATGTTTATAGTGAGGAATGTCCAATTTGATGTTTATAGTGAGGAATGTCCAATTTGATGTTTATAGTGAGGAATGTCCAAGTTGATGTTTATAGGGAGGAATGTCCAAGTTGATGTTTATAGTGAGGAATGTCCAAGTTGATGTTTATAGTGAGGAATGTCCAATTTGATGTTTATAGTGAGGAATGTCCAAGTTGATGTTTATAGTGAGGAATGTCCAAGTTGATGTTTATAGTGAGGAATGTCCAAGTTGATGTTTATAGGGAGGAATGTCCAAGTTGATGTTTATAGGGAGGAATGTATAATTTGATGTTTATAGGGAGGAATGTCCAAGTTGATGTTTATAGTGAGGAATGTCCAAGTTGATGTTTATAGTGAGGAATGTCAAAGTTGATGTTTATAGGGAGGAATGTCCAAGTTGATGTTTATAGTGAGGAATGTCCAAGTTGATGTTTATAGTGAGGAATGTCCAAGTTGATGTTTATAGTGAGGAATGTCCAATTTGATGTTTATAGTGAGGAATGTCCAAGTTGATGTTTATAGGGAGGAATGTCCAAGTTGATGTTTATAGTGAGGAATGTCCAAGTTGATGTTTATAGTGAGGAATGTCCAATTTGATGTTTATAGTGAGGAATGTCCAATTTGATGTTTATAGTGAGGAATGTCCAAGTTGATGTTTATAGGGAGGAATGTCCAAGTTGATGTTTATAGTGAGGAATGTCCAAGTTGATGTTTATAGTGAGGAATGTCCAATTTGATGTTTATAGTGAGGAATGTCCAAGTTGATGTTTATAGTGAGGAATGTCCAAGTTGATGTTTATAGTGAGGAATGTCCAAGTTGATGTTTATAGGGAGGAATGTCCAAGTTGATGTTTATAGGGAGGAATGTATAATTTGATGTTTATAGGGAGGAATGTCCAAGTTGATGTTTATAGTGAGGAATGTCCAAGTTGATGTTTATAGTGAGGAATGTCCAAGTTGATGTT
Organism: Salvelinus fontinalis; assembly: GCF_029448725.1. Classification (NCBI taxonomy): domain Eukaryota; kingdom Metazoa; phylum Chordata; class Actinopteri; order Salmoniformes; family Salmonidae; genus Salvelinus; species Salvelinus fontinalis. Next base: position 14,758,174 of record NC_074699.1, read on the forward strand.
TATAGTGAGGAATGTCCAAGTTGATGTTTATAGGGAGGAATGTCCAAGTTGATGTTTATAGGGAGGAATGTCAAAGTTGATGTTTATAGGGAGGAATGTCCAAGTTGATGTTTATAGTGAGGAATGTCCAAGTTGATGTTTATAGTGAGGAATGTCCAAGTTGATGTTTATAGTGAGGAATGTCCAATTTGATGTTTATAGTGAGGAATGTCCAAGTTGATGTTTATAGGGAGGAATGTCCAAGTTGATGTTTATAGTGAGGAATGTCCAAGTTGATGTTTATAGTGAGGAATGTCCAAGTTGATGTTTATAGTGAGGAATGTCCAAGTTGATGTTTATAGTGAGGAATGTCCAATTTGATGTTTATAGTGAGGAATGTCCAAGTTGATGTTTATAGTGAGGAATGTCCAAGTTGATGTTTATAGTGAGGAATGTCCAAGTTGATGTTTATAGTGAGGAATGTCCAAGTTGATGTTTATAGGGAGGAATGTCCAAGTTGATGTTTATAGTGAGGAATGTCCAAGTTGATGTTTATAGTGAGGAATGTCCAATTTGATGTTTATAGTGAGGAATGTCCAAGTTGATGTTTATAGGGAGGAATGTCCAAGTTGATGTTTATAGTGAGGAATGTCCAAGTTGATGTTTATAGTGAGGAATGTCCAAGTTGATGTTTATAGGGAGGAATGTCCAAGTTGATGTTTATAGTGAGGAATGTCCAAGTTGATGTTTATAGTGAGGAATGTCCAAGTTGATGTTTATAGGGAGGAATGTCAAAGTTGATGTTTATAGGGAGGAATGTCCAATTTGATGTTTATAGTGAGGAATGTCCAAGTTGATGTTTATAGGGAGGAATGTCCAAGTTGATGTTTATAGTGAGGAATGTCCAAGTTGATGTTTATAGTGAGGAATGTCCAAGTTGATGTTTATAGGGAGGAATGTCCAAGTTGATGTTTATAGTGAGGAATGTCCAAGTTGATGTTTATAGTGAGGAATGTCCAAGTTGATGTTTATAGTGAGGAATGTCCAAGTTGATGTTTATAGTGAGGAATGTCCAATTTGATGTTTATAGTGAGGAATGTCCAAGTTGATGTTTATAGGGAGGAATGTCCAAGTTGATGTTTATAGTGAGGAATGTCCAAGTTGATGTTTATAGTGAGGAATGTCCAAGTTACAGACTTGTTTTACTTTAGATGAGAGAGAGAGATTGGGATAGATAGAGATTAAAAGACAGAATGAGAGAGAGAGAGAGAGAGAGAGAGAGAGAGAGAGAGAGAGAGAGGAATAGAAATAGACAGACAGAGAGAGGGGGTATCAACTGAACACAAGCAGCCCAGCCACCAATACACACACACACACACACACACACACACACACACACACACACACACACACACACACACACACACACACACACACACACACACACACACACACACACACACACACACACACACACACACACACACACACACACACACAGACACACACACACAGATATCTCTTTGGAGACTGAGGTGAGTGAGAGGGCAGGGCACCTGGGGAGTTTGGCATGTGCCCTCCTTGGGCCTCCTGTGGACCTGGGGTCAAAGTATATAAAGGAGCCAAGTCCACAAGTCCTCTGCCTCCCTCGCCCCCTCAACCCAACCCCATCGCCTCCCCCTCGGCCCCTCAACCCAACCCCATCGCCTCCCCCTCGGCCCCTCAAACCAACCCCATCGCCTCCCCCTCGGCCCCTCAACCCAACCCCATCGCCTCCCCCTCGGCCCCTCAACCCAACCCCATCGCCTCCCCCTCGGCCCCTCAAACCAACCCCACCGCCTCCCCCTCGGCCCCTCAACCCAACCCCATCGCCTCCCCCTCGGCCCCTCAAACCAACCCCACCGCCTCCCCCTCGGCCCCTCAACCCAACCCCATCGCCTCCCCCTCGGCCCCTCAACCCAACCCCATCGCCTCTCCCTCGGACCCTCTACCCAACCCCATCGCCTCTCCCTCGCCCCCTCAACCCAACCCCATCGCCTCCCCCTCGGCTCCTCAACCCAACCCCATCGCCTCCCCCTCGGCCCCTCAACCCAACCCCATCGCCTCCCCCTCGGCCCCTCAACCCAACCCCATCGCCTCCCCCTCGGCCCCTCAAACCAACCCCACCGCCTCCCCCTCGGCCCCTCAAACCAACCCCACCGCCTCCCCCTCGGCCCCTCAACCCAACCCCATTGCCTCCCCCTCGGCCCCTCAAACCAACCCCACCGCCTCCCCCTCGGCCCCTCAACCCAACCCAACCCCATCGCCTCCCCCTCGGCCCCTCAACCCAAACCCATCGCCTCCCCCTCGGCCCCTCAATCCAACCCCATCGCCTCCCCCTCGGCCCCTCAACCCAACCCCATCGCCTCCCCCTAGGCCCCTCAACCCAACCCAATCGCCTCCCCCTCGGCCCCTCAACCCAACCCCATCGCCTCCCCCTCGGCCCCTCAACCCAACCCCACCGCCTCCCCCTCGGCCCCTCAACCCAACCCCATCGCCTCCCCCTCGGCCCCTTAACCCAACCCCATCGCCTCCCCCTCGGCCCCTCAACCCAACCCCATCGCCTCCCCCTCGGCCCCTCAACCCAACCTCATCGCCTCTCCCTTGGCCCCTCAACCCACCCCATCGCCTCCCCCTCGGCCCCTCACACCAACCCACTCAGACCCTCGATCCAATCCCCTCGCCACCTAAACCCAACCACATCGTCCTCACAACCCAATTCATAGTGTTTATATACTGTTGTACTCACTTTATACAGAGCCTTCGGAAAGTATTCAGACCCCTTGACTTTTTCCACTTTCTGTTATGTTACAGCCTTATTCTAAAATTGATGAAATAAAAAATGTTCTTCAGCAATCTACACACAATACCCCAAAATGACAAAGTGAAAACAGATTATGAAATGTTGGCAAATTTATTACAAATAAAAACAGAAATACCTTATTTACATAAGTTGTCACGAATCCCGCTTCCTGAGTCTGGGTTTGCCTGTGTGTCTGTCCTGGAGTGTGTTTCAGGTGTCCTGGAACGCACCCTGTCTGGTTGCCGGGCGAATTAGCTCATTGGGAGATTGATTTCACCCGCACCTGTTTCCCGTCAGTAATCTGCACACCTGTCCTGATCATCATCTCTACCCTTCAAAAGCTCTGACCTGACTTCCATTCCCTGCCGGATCGTTAGCCATGAACAGTATGTTGTGCCTGAGTACCAGACTCCAGTTGGATAGAATTTGTTTTGTTGTTTTCATTTACGTATTGCTTGCCTTGAACTTACCTCCGTTTGTTTTGCCTTCAGTTACTCACCTGGATCATTCACTCCATTCCCGCCTGGTTGACAGAGGATTCTACTACTACATTGGATTCATCTATTTCCTCTCATCTACTCACCACCGCTGCCCGCTACGCCATCTGGATATATCTACCTTTTCACATTTCACTGTAAATAAATACTCATCTTCTTCCTACGCTCCTTGTCCTGGTCTGCTTCTAGGTTCGATCTTGAAAGATCGTGACAGAACGATCCGGCCAGTAATGAACCCAGCGGACCTGGACTCCGTTTGCCATGCCATTACCCTGCAGGAGAAGAAATTGGGACAACACAATACGGCGCTACAGGAGATAGCGAGTTCGATCCAGAACTTATCTGCTAGCTTGACACAAGTCCAGGATCAGCTCAGTTTGCAGGTGATTCATTCACCACCGGTTTCACCCATCTCACCTGCCGTGTCTGAAGCGGTTCCATTTCGTGAACCCAAGGTACCGACGCCTGATAAGTATGAAGGGGATTTGGGAAAATGCCGTTCGTTTCTTATGCAGTGTGGGTTAGTGTTTGATCTACAGCCCCATTCTTACGCCACTGACAAGGCTAGGATAGCCTTTGTTATTGAACTGTTGCGTGGAAGAGCTCTGGAATGGGCTTCAGCCGTTTGGGAACGACAGGGAACCTGCACGGCTTCATATCAGGAGTTCACGGGAGAGATGAGGAAGCTTTTTGATCATCCAGTCCGAGGTAAGGACGCAGCTAAACGTTTGTTCTCTCTTCGCCAAGGAGCTCGCAGTGTGGCAGATTTTATGATTGAGTTCAGGACATTGGCTGTGGAGAGTGGTTGGAATGAGGAGTCACTACAAGCATTTTTTTACAAGGGGTTGTCAGATGAACTTAAGGATGAGCTGATTTCTTATCCAGAGCCTAGTGACTTAGACAGCTTGGTCGCTTTATCTATTCGGGTTGATAATAGAGTCCGAGAGAGAAGGAGGGAGAAGCAGTGGGGTCTATCCAATCAATCTGTTACTCGGTTACCATTCGGTTCAGGAGGTGAACCAGGACGTATTGATCGTTATTCTCCACACGGGATTAGTGGAGGGGTCTTGCCACCAGATTCTGAACCAATGCAAGTGGGGCGACACGGGCTAACTAAGGAGGAGCGCCAACGTAGACGTGAGACCAATAGCTCTTTCTACTGTGGTAGATCGGGAGATTACAACTCCGCTTGTCCACAGCGCCCGTTAAACTGCCCGGCTCGCTAAATTTGGGAGGAATTTTAGCGAGCCAGTTTCAATCTCTCAAGGATCTTGTCAGACCCCGTTTTCCTGCGACCCTTATGAATAAGGATCAGAGTTTTGACCTGAACGCTTTTATCGATTCAGGTGCCGATGGTAACTTTATGGATGCCGACTTGGTGGAACAGCTGGGGCTTTCCAAGGAGCAATTGCCGGAAGCCATTGAAGCAACCACTCTGAACGGCAGTAGTCTGGCACGGATCACTATGAGGACTGAACCGGTTAAGATGTTGGTGTCGGGAAATCATTCAGAGTTTATCTCTTTCTTCATTTTGTCCTCGCCCCATGTTCCTCTGGTTCTTGGTTACCCCTGGCTGAAGGAACACAATCCCTCGTTTGATTGGGTGACAGGGAAGGTAACTAGTTGGAGCATTGAGTGTCATGCTAACTGCCTTAGGACTGCCTGTTCTCCTGCTGTTTCCAGTCAGGTCAGTGACTCTGCTCCTCCTGATTTGTCCCTGGTTCCAGAAACATATCACGAGTTGGGTGAGGTATTCAGTAAACAGAAGGCTCTGTCTCTTCCTCCCCACCGACCTTATGATTGTGCGATTAATCTGTTTCCTGGATCTGCCTTTCCCAAGGGACGGTTATACAGTATCTCTCGACCGGAACGTGAGGCCTTGGAGACCTACATCAAGGAGTCTCTAGCTACAGGTCTCATTCGGCCATCGTCATCACTTTTGGGAGCAGGATTTTTTTTTGTGAGCAAGAAGGATGGTTCTCTTCGACCGTGTATTGATTATCGGGGTTTGAATGAGATTACGGTTAAGAACAAGTATCCCCTGCCCTTGATGAGCTCGGCTTTCGATTCCTTACAGGGTGCTACGGTTTTTACGAAGCTTGATTTACGTAATGCTTATCATTTGGTTCGGATCAAGGAGGGGGACGAGTGGTTGACTGGGTTCAATACTCCGATGGGACATTTTGAGTACCAGGTGATGCCGTTTGGACTGACCAACGCTCCGGCTGTGTTCCAAAGTATGGTGAATGACGTTTTGAGAGATATGATTGGTATTTTTGTGTTCGTTTACCTGGATGATATCCTCATCTTCTCAAAGGAGCTTTCTAGCCACGTTCTGCATGTCAAGCAGGTCCTGCAGCGGTTATTGGAGAACCGTCTGTTCGTGAAGGCGGAGAAGTGTGATTTTCACGCCCATACAACGTCCTTCCTCGGGTACATCATATCCAGGGGAGAGATCAAGATGGACCAAGAGAAGGTTCGGGCGGTTCGGGATTGGGTCCAGCCCGGTACAAGATTGCAGCTCCAGAGATTCCTGGGGTTTGCGAATTTTTATCGGAGGTTTATCCGTGACTACAGCCGGGTGGCTGCACCTTTAACTGCCCTGACGTCTTGCACCAGAAAGTTCTGTTGGACTCCTGAGGCAGACCGAGCATTTCTGGACTTGAAGAGCCGATTCACCAACGCCCCGATTCTCTCTCAACCTGACACTTCCCGTCAGTTCGTTGTGGAAGTGGATGCTTCTGATGTGGGTGTGGGCGCCATCCTGTCCCAGCGTAGCTCCACTGACGGTAAACTCCATCCCTGCGCTTTCTACTCTGGTCGTCTTTTTCCAGCTGAAAGAAACTACGATGTGGGTAACCGGGAGCTTCTCGCTGTGAAGCTTGCCTCGGAGGAGTGGCGGCACTGGATGGAGGGAGCGGAGCAACCGTTGGTGGTCTGGACTGACCACAAGAATCTGGCTTACGTACAATCGGCTAAACGTCTCAACGCCCGTCAGGCTAGGTGGGCCTTGTTTTTTGGACGTTTAAATTTTTCCCTGACGTTCCGACCTGGGTCTAAGAACGGGAAGGCGGACGCCCTGTCCCGGATGTTCTCTAAGACGGAGGAGATTGGGGTCAAGACTGAGACGATTCTTCCCCAGAATGTTGTCGTGGGAGCCGTTACATGGAGGATAGAGGAGGATGTGATGGCGGCCCTTCGGACGCAGCCCGGCCCCGGTAACGGTCCACCCGGTCGGTTGTTCGTACCCGAGTCGGTCCGTTCTGCTGTCCTTCAGTGGTCTCACGCCAGCAAGATAGCTTGTCACCCTGGCGTTGCTCGGACTATGGCACTACTGCGCAGACGTTTTTGGTGGCCTGCCATGGGAGAAGATACCCGGAGGTTTGTTGCCGCATGTCCTGTTTGTGCCCAGAACAAGAGTACCAATCGGCCCAGCTCTGGGCTTCTTCACCCCCTACCTATTCCTCGGCGACCTTGGTCGCATCTGGCCCTGGATTTTGTCACGGGATTGCCCCCTTCTGTTGGGAACACGGTCATTCTGACCATTCTGGACAGATTCAGCAAGTTTGCTCATTTTGTTCCTCTCTCCAAGCTTCCATCGGCTACGGAGACGTCCGAGATCCTGGTCAGGGAGGTTTTCAGGGTTCACAGATTGCCCAGTGACATTGTGTCTGACCGTGGTCCTCAGTTTACCTCTGCTGTCTGGAAATCCTTCTGTTTGGCCATTGGAGCTACAGTCAGTCTCACTTCTGGATTTCACCCACAATCTAATGGTCAAGCGGAGAGAGCCAACCAGAAGATGGAGTCCACGCTGAGTTGTCTTGTCTCTTCTGATCCCACCTCTTGGTCATCTCAATTACCCTGGGTTGAGTATGCCCATAATACCCTTCCTTCATCTTCCACTGGGATGTCCCCCTTCCAATGCCTTTACGGATACCAACCTCCTTTGTTTCCTTCTCAGGAGAGGGATCTCTCGGTTCCCTCTGTCCAGACCCATATTCGTCGTTGCCACTGGACCTGACATCGGGCCAGGAAGGCTCTCCTTAGAGTTTCTGACCGGTATCAGATACAGGCGAACCGTCGCCGTATTCCTGCCCCAGCTTATACGGTTGGAGATAAGGTTTGGTTGGCTACACGGGATCTTCCTCTACGGACGGAGTCAAGGAAGTTGTCACCTAAGTTCATTGGTCCGTTTGTAGTGGAGAGAATCATAAATTCTGTGGTGGTTCGACTCAAGTTGCCTGCAACACTTAGAGTGCATCCCACTTTTCATGTCTCCTGTCTCAAGCCGGTTCACCTCAGTCCTCTGTTGCCTCGTCCTCCTCCTCCTCGGATGATCGGAGGTGGTCCTGTCTACACGGTGCGCCGCATCATGGACTCCAGACGGCGGGGTCGAGGGTACCAGTTTCTAGTGGACTGGGAAGGATATGGTCCAGAGGAGAGGAGTTGGATTCCTCGGCGACAGATTCTGGATGACGACCTGATTCGTGACTTCTACCGCCTCCATCCTGGCGCTCCAGGTAGTCCACCCGGTGGCGTTCGTCGGAGGGGGGGGTACTGTCACGAATCCCGCTTCCTGAGTCTGGGTTTGCCTGTGTGTCTGTCCTGGAGTGTGTTTCAGGTGTCCTGGAACGCACCCTGTCTGGTTGCCGGGCGAATTAGCTCATTGGGAGATTGATTTCACCCGCACCTGTTTCCCGTCAGTAATCTGCACACCTGTCCTGATCATCATCTCTACCCTTCAAAAGCTCTGACCTGACTTCCATTCCCTGCCGGATCGTTAGCCATGAACAGTATGTTGTGCCTGAGTACCAGACTCCAGTTGGATAGAATTTGTTTTGTTTTCATTTACGTATTGCTTGCCTTGAACTTACCTCCGTTTGTTTTGCCTTCAGTTACTCACCTGGATCATTCACTCCATTCCCACCTGGTTGACAGAGGATTCTACTACTACATTGGATTCATCTATTTCCTCTCATCTACTCACCACTGCTGCCCGCTACGCCATCTGGATATATCTACCTTTTCACATTTCACTGTAAATAAATACTCACCTTCTTCCTACGCTCCTTGTCCTGGTCTGCTTCTGGGTTCGATCTTGAAGGATCGTGACATTAACAGGTGTACCTTGTTAAAAGTACATTTGTGGAATTTCTTTCCTTCTGAATGCAATTGAGACAATCAGTTGTGTTGTGACAAGATGGGGTTGGAATGCAGAAGATAGCTCTATTTGGTAAAAGACCAAGTCCATAGTATGGCATGAACAGCTCAAATAAGCAAAGAGAAACGACAGTCCATAATTACTTTAAGACATGACGGTCAGTCAATCCCGAAAATGTCAAGAACTTTGAATGTTTCTTCAAGTGCAGTCGCAAAAACCATCAAGCACTATGATGAAACTGTCTCATGAGGACCGCCACAGGAAAGAAAGACCCAGATTTACCACTACTGCAGAGAATAAATTAATTAGCATTTTCTGCACCTCAAACATCATCCCAAATAAATGACTTTACAGAGTTCAAGTAACAGACACATCTCAACATCAACTGTTCAGAGGAGACTGCTTTAGATGTGTATTTATTATATTTTATTTAACCTTAATTTAACTTCTTTGATAGAGGGGGCAGCATTTTCACTTTTGGATGAATTCCGTGCCCATAGTGAACTGCCTCCTACTCTGTCCCACATGTTAATATATGCATATTGTTATTACAATTGGATGGAAAACACTCTGACGTTTCTAAAACTGTTTGAATGATGTCTGTGAGTATAACATAACTCATATGACAGGCAAAAACCTGAGAAAAAATCCAAACAGGAAGTGAAAATTCTGAGAGTGGTCATTGTTAAAGTCGCCAATTCAATTCCCTGTAATATATGGATCTGTTTGCACTTCATACGCGTTCCACTAGATGTCAACAGTCAGTAGAACGTGGAATGAAGCTTATATTGTGTTATGGGAATGGATAGGAGGGGAATGAGTCAGTGGTCTGGCAGATTGCCAGTTCTTGGTCACGCGCTTTCCTCATATCGTCTTGCGTTCCATTACTTATAGTGACTGAAAAGAATACTCCGGTTGGAACCTTATTGGATATAAATGATAACATTTAAAGATTGATTCTCTACTAAGTTTGACCAGTTTATTCGACTTGTAATAACTTTTTGAAGTTTTCATCCGACGTTTGCCTGCATCTGCGCGAGCGTTTGGACACGTGTACTACACATGCTAGCAAATTTAGCTAATTGGACATAAGTAATGACATTATCGAACAAAACAATGATTTATTGTGGAACTAGGATTCCTGGCACTGCATTCTGATGAAGATAATCAAACGTAAGGGAATATTTATGATGTAATTACGTATTTCTGTTGACACCAACATGGCAGAGAAATCTTGTTACATCTGAGCGCCGTCTCAGATTATTACATGTTGTGCTTTTTACGTAAAGTTTTTTTTTAAATCTGACACAGCGGTTGCATTAGGAACAAGTGTATCTTTAATTGTATGTAAAACATGTATCTTTCATCAACGTTTATGATGAGTATTTCTGTTATTTGACGTGGCTCTCTGTAATTACTCCGGATATTTTGGAGGCATTTCTGAACATGGCACCAATGTAAACCGAGATTTGTGGATATAAATATGCACATTATCGAACAAAACATACATGTATTGTGTAACATGATGTCATATGAGTCATCTGATGAAGATGTTCAAAGGTTAGTGATTAATTTTATCTCTATTTCTGCTTTTTGTTACTACTATCTTTTGGTGGGAAAATGGCTGTGTATTTCTGTGGCTATGTACTGAGCTAACATAATTGTTTGGTGTGCTTTCCCCGTAAATCCTTTTTGAAATCAGACATGTTGGCTGGATTCACAACATGTGTAGCTTTAATTTGGTGTCTTTCATGTGTGATTTCATGAAAGATTGATTTTAATAGTAATATATTTGAATTTGGCACGCTACATTTTATCTGGATTTTGCCCAAGTGGGATGCTACCGTCCCACCTATCCCAGAGAAATTAAAAACAAACAAAACATTTCCAGACCTTTTCAATTTAGTAGAAATACGCCTCTATCTCACGAAGTTAATTATGAGCAAATGTTTATTTACAATGACAGCCTACCAAAAGGCAAAAGGTATCCTGAGAGGAGGGGGGCTGGGATTAAAAATACATTTTTAAATTAAATTCTAGGACAAAACACACATAATGACAAAAGAGACACCACAGCACTACATGAAGAGAGACCTAAGACAACAACATAGTATGGCAGCACAAAACATGGTACAAACATTATTGGGCAAAGACAACAGCATAAAGGGCAAGAAGGTAGAGACAACAATGCATCACGCGAAGCAGCCACAACTGTCACTGATAGTGTCCATGATTGAGTCTTTGAATGAAGAGATGGATATTAAACTGTCCAGTTTGGGTGTTTGCTGCAGCTCGTTACAGTCGCTAGCTGCAGAGAACTGAAAAGAGGAGCGACCCATGGATGTGTGTGCTTTGAGGACCTTGAACAGAATGTTGTATGTGGAGGATGAGGGCTGCAGTAGGTATCTCAGATAGGGGGGGGGGGGGGGGGGGGGGTGAGGTCTAAGAGGGTTTTATAAATAAGCATCAACCAGTGGGTCTTGTGATGGGTATACAGAGATGACCAGTTTACAGAGTAGAATAGTGTGCAGTGATGTGTCCTATAAGGAGCCTTGGTGGCAAATCCGAAGGCCGAATGGTAAAAAACATCTAGCCGCCCAAGAGCACCCTTCCCTGCCAATCTATAAATTAGGTATCCGTAAAAAAAAAAAAAAATATTTTTAAATTTCACCTAAATTTAACTTCTCTGGGATAGGGGGCAACATTTTCACGTTTCGATGAAAAGCATACCCAAATTCAACTGCCAGCTGCTCATCCCCAGAAGATAAGATATGAATATTGTTAGTATATTTGGATAGAAAACACTCTGAAGTTTCTAAAACTGAATCATGTCTGTGAGTATAACAGAACATATTTAGCAGGCGAAACCCCAAGGACAAACCATTCAGATTTTTTTTCTTTGAGGTCACTCTCTTTTCAATGGATTTTCATTGGGAATACAGATTTCTAATTGACCTTCTTGCAGTTCCTACTGCTTCCACTGGATGTCAACAGTCTTTAGAAATTGGTTGATGGTTTTTCCTTTGTGTAATGAAAAAGTATGCCTATCTTGAACGAGGGTCACTCGAAGTGTCCTGTTTGTAAGAGGCTCATGACCAGAAAGCTAGCTACAGTTTGTTTTAACCCTGTATTGAACACAGATCACCCCATCTTCAATTGTATCGATTATTTACGTAAAATAATAACTAAAGTCGTATTACAGAAGTAGTTTGAAATGTTTTGGCAAAGTTTACAGGTAACTTTTGACATATTTTGTAGTCACGATGATGAAGCAAGATTTTTATAGTAATTTATTTGAATATGGCGCTCTGCATTTTCTCTGGCTTTTGGCCAAGTGAGACAGTAGAGTCCCGCATAAACTCACATTTTTTTATATAAATATGAACTTTACTGAGCAAAACATACATGTATTGTGTAACATGAAGTCCTATGAGTGTCATCTGATGAAGATCATCAAAGGTGAGTGATTATGTTTATCTCTATTTCTGCTTTTTGTTACTCCTCTCTTTGGCTGAAAAAATGGCTGTGTTTTTCTGTGGCTATGTACTGACCTAACATAATCGCAAGGTGTGCTTTCGCCGTAAATCCTTTTTGAAATCAGACATGTTGGCTGGATTCACAACAAGTGTAGCTTTAATTTGGTGTATTTCATGTGTGATTTCATGAAAGTTTGATATTTATAGTAATTTATTCGAATTTGGTGCTCTGCACTTTTACTGGCTTTTGGCCAAGTGGGACGTTAGCGTCCCACATATCCCAGAGAAGTTAACCAGGTAGGCTAGTTGAGAACAAGTTGGGTAAGATGGTCATCTGAATCAGGGTTAGTTTGGTAGATGGGGTGAAAGAGGAAGTCTAGATTTAACCTTAGCCTGCAGCTTTGATCAGCTACTGAGAGAAGGACAGTTTTTCTTCTAGCCATACTCCCAAGTACTTGTATGAGGTAACTACCTCAAGCTCTAAACCCTCAGAGGTAGTAATCACACCTTTGTCGAGAGGGGAATTCTTCTTACCAAATCACATTACCTTTGTGTTGGAGGTGTTCAGAACAAGGTTATGGGCAGAGAAAGCTTGATGGACACAAAGAAAGCTTTGTGGTTGAGCGTTTAACACAACATTCGGGGAGAGGCAGCTCAGTATAAGAATTTATCATCCGCATATAAATGGATGAGAGAGCTTCCTACTGGCTGAGCTATGTTGTTGATGTAACTTGAGAAGAACGTGGGGCCTAGGATCGAGCCTTGGGGTACTCCCTTGGTGACAGCCAGTTGTCTCAGCCACTTTATACACTGCACTCTTTGAGAGAGGTAGTTAGCAAATCACACCAAAGACCCCTCAAAGACACCAATAGCCGGCCCAAAATAATGGAATAGTCTACCATATCAAAAGCTTTGGCCAAGTCAATAAAAATAGCAGAACAACATTGCTTAGAATCAAGGGCAATGGTGACATCATTGAGGACATTTAACTTCTTCTGGCTGCAAGCCCGACGTCGGTACACTTATGACAACAGCCAGCTCAAGTGGAGGGCGCGAAATTCAAAATATATATTTTTTAAATATTTAACTTTCACACATTAACAAGTCCAATACAGCATATGAAAGGTACACATCTTCTGAATCCAACCAACCGATTTATAAAGTGTTTTACAGCGAAAACACCACGTATATTTATGTTAGCTCACCACCAAATACAAAAAAGGACAGACATTTTTCACAGCACAGGTAGCATGCACAAAGCCAACCTAACTAACCAAGAACCAACAAAACTAACCAACAAACAACTTCATCAGATGACAGTCTTACAACATGTTATTCAATAAATCTATGTTTTGTTAAAAAAATGTGCATATTTCAGGTATAAATCATAGTTTACATTGCAGCTACAAACACAAATTGCACCGAAAGCAGACAGAATAATTACAGACACCAACGCCAAATAACTAAATACTCATCATAAAACATTTCTGAAAAATACATAGTGTACAGCAATTGAAAGACAGGCATCTTATGATTACAGACAATATTTCCTGATTTATCAAGTGTTTTACAGTGAAAACACAATATAGCGTTATATTAGCTTACCACAATAGCCAAAAACACAAGCAATTTCCCAGTAGCAAAAGTAAGCGATCGTAACAAACAAGCAAAAGATATATCATTTTTGACTAACCTTGATTTTCTTCCTCAGATGACAGTCCTATAACATCAGGTTATACATACACTTATGTTTTGTTCGAAAATGTGCATATTTAGAGCTGAAATCAATGGTTACACATTGTGCTAACTTAGCTACTTTTTCCCACTACGTCCGGATTTTTCCTGACACTTTTTCTGACACACATATTCTGACCAAATAGCTATTCATAAACATAACTAAAAAATACATGTTGTATAGGAAATGATAGATCCATTAGATCTTAATGAAATCGCAGTGTTAGAATTCTAAAAATAACATCATTACGATATGCAGCTTCGGTATAGCTAGAGTACCCAAACTTTGGCCGCCCACGACTAGTTCACATGTACAACAGATATATGAAATACCATCATAAAATGTTTCTTACTTTTGCTGATCTTTCATCAGAATGTTGGACAAGGTGTCCTTTGTCCAGAACAATCGTTGTTTGGATTTAGAACGGCAACTTTCCCTCTTGATTTAGCACGCGCACTAGCCAAGTGGCACGGATCTCTCCATCGTCAACAAAGTCAGAGAACGGAACACGGCAAAACTCCCGAAAAAATGTCAATAATCTGATTAAACTATATTGAAAAAACATACTTTACGATGATATGGTCACATGTATCAAATAAAATCAAAGCCGGAGATAGTAGTGGTCCATAACGGCAGCTAAACAGAAGGCAATCCCACTGTGCACCTCGCGCTCCCCAGAGTACCGGAAATGAGGGACACGTCATACAAAGAGCCTGTATTCCACTTCAGACCAAGATAAACACGAAATTTCTTCTCTCACAGTCTCTTGACATCCAGGGGAAGGTCTATGAAGTGCACGTAGACGCTTACGTATCATGCCCATTTATAGGCAGGAAGAAGAACAGAGCCTCGATTTCAGACTTTCCACTTCCTGGTCAGGAAGTTTGTGCCAAATGAGTTCTGTTTGACTCACAGATATAATTCAAACGGTTTTAGAAACTAGAGAGTGTTTTCTATCCAATAGTACTAATAATATGCATATTGTACGAGCAAGAATTGAGTACGAGGCCGTTTGAAATGGGCACCTTTAATCAGATCTACTCAATACTGCCCCTGCAGCCATAAAAAGTTAAGAATGCAGTGACACATCCATAACCTCAGCGAAAACCAGATTGCATACCAGAAAGAATAATATAGACATCAAGAAAGCCACACGTTTTCCAACACTATTGAAAAACAGGGCAAAATAGAAATTGGCCGATAACAGTTGGGAGCTTGATCACCCTATTTAAAGAAAGGATGCACCATGGCTGCCTTCCAAGCAATGGGAACCTCCGCAGAGAGGAGAGATAGGCTTGGCGATGATAGGGGCAGCAACCTTAACCTGTCTAGGATCAGCGTGGCGCTAGCGGCACTCCCCCCCCCCCCCCCACTGAAAAACCAGTGCCGCGAAATTCAAAAAAAATATTTTTTTTAAATATTTAACTTTCACACATTAAAGTCCAATACAGCTAATGAAAGACACAGATCTTATGAATCCAGTCAACATTTCCGATTTTTAAAATGTTTTACAGGGAAGACACAATATGTAAAGATGTACATCTATTACCTAAAAAACACATTAGCATATTCCACCATCTTTTATTTGTCCACCAACACCAGTAGCCATCACCAATTCGGCTAAACTAAGATATTTATAGCCCCTAACCAACAAAAAAACTCATTAGATGACAGTCTGATAACATATTTATGGTATGGGATAGGTTTTGTTAGAAAAAAGTGCATATTTCAGGTATATGGCATAGTTTACAATTGCACCCACCATCACAAATGGACTAGAATAATTACAATGAGCAACGTGTTTACCTAACTACTAATCATCAAACATTTCGTAAAAATACACAGCATACACGAATCGAAAGACACAGATCCTGTGAATACAGACAATATTTCAGATTTTCTAAGTGTCTTACAGCGAAAACACAATAAATCGTTATATTAGCTTAGCACATAGCAATTAGCAGCCCAGCATTGATTCTAGCCAAAGTGAGCGATAAAAGTCAACATCGCCAAAAGATATTAATTTTTTCACTAACCTTCTCAGAATTCTTCCGATGACACTCCTGTAACATCACATTACAACATGCATATACAGTTTGATCGAAAATGTTTATATTTAGCCACCAAAATCATGGTTAGACAATGTGAAATGTAGACAAGCTGGTAAAGAAAACGTCCTTGCGCCACTTAGACAGTGATCTACTCTTATACATAAATACTCATAAACGTGACTAAAAAATATAGGGTGGACAGGGATTGATAGACAATTTAATTCTTAATACAATTGCGTTATTACATTTTTTAATTTATCCTTACTTTTCAATACAGTTTGCGCCAAGCGAAGCTACGTCAAAAAACATGGCGTCCTAAGCCACTAAAATGTTTCGACAGAAACACGATTTATCATAATAAAAATGTCCTACCTTGAGCTGTTCTTCTATCAGTATCTTGGGCAAAGGATCCTTTCTTGGGAGAAATCGTCTTTTGGTGGAAAGCTGTCCTCTTGCCATGTGGAAATGTCAACTACGTTCGGGATGAACTGAAAAGCGTGACCAACTTTTCACATCGTTGCAAAAATAAATGTCCCAAAATCGCACTAAACGGATATAAATTGCTATAAAACGCTTTAAATTAACTACTTTGTGATGTTTGTAACTCCTATAACGAGTGAAAAGATGACCGGAGAAATATAACAGGCTAAACTAACGCTTGGAACAGGAGAGGGTCGGTGTCTTCCACGCGCGTTACGCAGCAAGAAAAGACTTGCTAGCTAAAGGTTTTTTTCATTTGTAGGGCCTGTGAACGAGCAATCGAGCCCGTTGGAATCGTCATCACGTAAAGGCATCCAGGGGAAGACGTAAGAAGTGTCCGTATAGTCATAGCAACGACAGAGCCCTTTTAAATGACTTCAGAAAAGTGGCCAACGTTTCTCAAATCTGACTCCATGTCAGGGAAATTGCTGTAGAATGGGCTCTGTTCCACTTAGAGACAAAATTTCAACTCCTATAGAAACTATAGACTGTTTTCTATCCAATAATAATAATAATATGCATATTGTACGATCAAGGATTTTGTGGGAAGCCGTTTAAAAAATTAGCCACATTAGCATAAATAGTCTAAACAGCGCCCCCATCCCCAACAGGTTAAACAAGAAAAGATCTTAACCATCTGACCCAGAAGTTTTTTGGGGTCAGATTTACAGAGCTCCTTTAGCACCTCGGACTCAGTGACCGCCTGCAGGGAGGAACTTTGTAGCGGGGCAGGGGGAAAAGAGTGAGGAGCATCGGGGCTAGACACATTAGAAGAGGTGGGAGATGAGGAAATGTTGGACGGACAAGGAGGCATGGGTGAATCAAATTGGTATCCTGACTTAATCAAGTGGTGATTAAAGAGCTCAGACATGTGCTCCTTGTCAGTAACAACCACATCATCAACTTTAAGGGACATGGGCAGCTGTGAGGAGGAGGGTTTATTCTCCAGGTCTTTAACCATTTTCCAGAACTTCTTGGGGTTAGCCCCTAAGAGAGAGAACTGCTCCTTAAAGTAACTTACTTTGTCCTTCCGGATAGCCTGAGTGCACTTATTTCTAATTTGCCTGAACGAGAGCCAGTCATCCTGAATATGCGTGTGCCAATCCTTTCACCAAATGGAATTCTTGAGGTGGAGTAACTCTACAAGATCACAGTCAAACCAGGGGCTGAACCTGTTTTTAATTCAAATTTTCTTTATGGGAACGTGTATGTTAACAATACCAACTGAAAATATCAAAAAAGAAGGTCCAAGCGTCTACGACAGAGGGGATCAAGCTGATTCTATAACAATTTACATAGGCCAGGTCATGAAGGAAGGCTTACTTATTAAAGTTTTTTAGCAAGCGTCTATGACAAATCAGGACAGGTCGTTTCACCGAGCAGCCATTACGAACACAGGCTGTAAAACACTATGGTCATTATAGAAAATACAAGACTGATACCTTTCAGGATTATTTGTGAGTATAACATCGAGGAGAGTAGCCTTTTCTGGGTGTTTGGAGTCATACCTTCTGGGATTGGTAATAATCTGAGAAATATTTAGAGAGTCCCATTGCTTTAGGACTTGGTCAGGTGGTTTAAGCATGTCCCAGCAGGTCACCTAGAAGGAAAGAAAATCTGACTTAGTGTAAGGGGCCAGGAGAGAGCTTAGGGCAGGTAGGGTACACGCCGGTGCTGATGGAGGACGGTATCACCCAGCAACAGTCAACAAATAGCTATTTGAAAGTTGAATGCTTAAAACCAGCTAATCAAATTGTTTGGGGACAGACTTGGTGGAGACAACCGAGCACTGAAGGTGTTCCTTGGTAAAGATTGGCACTCAACCAACTTTGGAAGGTCTGTCTTGCTGAAAAAGGTTACGAACAGAAAGGTTAGTGTCAGTGTTCAAAACACTCTTCCTTAACCACATCTCAGTAATGACCAACACATTTGTATTTGAGCTGTGAACCCACACTTTCAGTTGATCCATTTTAGATAATAAGCTTTAATTGTTAACGTGCAGAAAAGCCAGGCTTTTAAGAGAGCATAAATAAGTGAAGCGTTTATCAGGGCACAAGTCAGAATTGGGGCTAGCAACAGTAGATGGGTGTACATGCACATTTCCAGATATCATCATCAGTAATACAATCAGGGCATGGCAGAGGACAGGGAGAGCTCTGCAGTGTTGATTTATGACATTTGAATGTGCGTCAAATGGAAACAAGATCATATTGTACAGCCATTTCATCAAGTAACATAAATATAAAGCCGGCGAGAGGTGGTTAGAATAGGATGGGAGGCAGAGGGCCTCCCAAATGGTGCAGTGCTAGCTGTGCTGCTAGAGATTCTGGGTTCGAGTCCAGGCTCTGTTGCAGCCGGCCGCGATCGGGATACCCATGTGACGGCACACAATTGGCCCAGCGTCGTCCGGGTTAGAGGATGGTCTGGCCGGCAGGGATGTCCTTGTCCCACCACGCACTAGCGATTCCTGTGGTGGGCCGGGAGCAGTGCACGCTGACATGGTTGCCAGGTGTACAGTGTTTCCTTCGACACATTGGTGCGACTGGCTTCCGGGTTAAGTGGGCAGTGTGTCAAGAAGCAGTGCGGCTTGTTTGGGTTGGAAGCACGGCTCTCGATCTTTGCCTCTCCCGAGTCTAGCGATGACAACTGCCAGGTTGAATCCAAGCAGCAGTGCAGCAGGCAACGGGATTAGATGTCACCCACTTGGGAGAAGCTTTTTTATGAAGGTAGATTCCTTGTTGAAAATGCCTGGGGATTGTCTCTCAACAGCGAGAGGGGGCTTCAAAGGCCTCTGGATTTGGGTGGGGTAGGCTGTGAGACTCTCCTGCCATTGTTGAGCTCAAAGGATTTGACACCTCTCACTTCACACCTCAGTGCTAATTGAAGTTGTATGTATGCTGTCCTAGCAAGCTATATAGCCTTAATTTAGCATGCAGTCCTTACAAAGTAAAATATATCACTGTCATGTATTTTTCTTCTTGGCCTTCAAAAAAGCTTTAGACTAGACATGACTCACTCAGTTCCAGGTTCGATGGTGTTTTCAGGTTACTGTTGTTTGTTTGACAGAGCATTTGCTGTATAGCTTGGAAATAGGAATCTTTGGTAGAAGGAATCCTTCCAGGTAATTTTGTCCAAAATACATCATCAATGTCATTATCATCACCATCATCATCATCACCATCACCATCATTATCATTGTAAATGTCATCGTCAGCATTATATTTCAACATCAGAAACAGTTGTGTTCCTTTGTTTGGTGTGTGTTTTCCCTGTTGGTGTTGTTTTCCAGGCTGTCAATCTGCTGAGCTTCAGACATTAGTGGGACCAGCGGAGGGACTAGCAGAGCACACTGGGGACTCTCTCTCTCTCTCTGTCTTACTACACCTCCACCTCCACCCCCCCCCCCCCCATCTCCCGGAGGACTCCTAGCCAGCACCATGAGTCTTATTCTCTGTTTAGGTAAAAGGAAAAAGGCTACGGTGCATCATGTGGCGGTCACGGCTCAGAGCTGATCAGACAATCAAGTCTGCTGATGCTGTACGTACAGCATGCATCAGGGATAGTGACATGATCAACAGAACACGTGGACAACTGTCCTCTGTTATCAAACCACCGTACTTGGTTTGATTAATTCTCTTTTTGAAACTACCCTGTTAGTTGTTCTGGGGACTAGGGGAAAGATAGGGGATCTGGACCTTGGTTTAGGAAACTTTTTTATGAATCTGGAAATCAAAATCTAAAATACCTTTCTCTATTTGGTTCCGGTCGAAAAAGAATCACCTGAATCACACATGAATCACATGAATCACACATGAATCACATGAATCACTCATGAATCACATGAAACATTCCGAGGTAAAGTTTCCGAAAGAAAAGTGTTTTAAGTTGTTTTAACTTCTGTGAGTCCTTTGACCCATGCAAGTCAAGTTCTGCCGGCTAAGGAGCGGAATTTTAAATAGTCGAATAAAATGAAAAGTCCACAGATTCCTATTATATTTACATTTTTATTCTTAAGCATCTGGTGAATCGTGACGTGCAGAGTGGGGGGGTATAATTTAATGTAATGTACAAAGAAGTGCTATATAGACTTTTAAAGTCAGAGCTCTATGAATAGGCTTCGTAATCTGTTGGATTTAATGAAACCCGGCCCTAAAGTGAGTGAAAGGCTGAAATAACATTAGTCGGCGGACAATGGCGGCTTTTACAGTATGTACTAAAGCCTTAACAGCTAGATCTAATTGCCTCGTCTGTGAGGGGGAGGGAGGCGGCTGACTCCTAGGTCTGCAATGTCAAGCTGACCAATCCGACCGTCTTCCTTCCTTCCCTCTCTCTCTATCTCTCTCTCTCTCTCTCTCTACCTCTCTCTCTCTCTCTCTCTCTCTCTCTCTCTCTCTCTCTCTCTCTCTCTCTCTCTCTCTCTCTCCCTCTCTCTCTCTATCTCTCCCTCTCTCTCTCTCTCTCTCTCTCTCTCTCTCTCTCTCTCTCTCTCTCTCTCTCTCTCTCTACCTCTCTCTCTCTCTCTCTCTCTCTCTCTACCTCTCTCTCTCTCTCTCTCTCTCTCTCTACCCCTCTCTTTCTCTCTCTCTCTACCTCTCTCTACCTCTCTCTCTCTCTCTCTCTCTACCTCTCTCTCTCTACCTCTCTCTACCTCTCTCTCTCTCTACCTCTCTCTCTCTCTACCTCTCTCTCTCTCTCTCTCTCTCTCTCTCTCTCTCTCTCTCTCTACCTCTCTCTCTACCTCTCTCTCTCTACCTCTCTCTACCTCTCTCTCTCTACCTCTCTCTCTCTCTCTCTCTCTCTCTCTCTCTCTCTCTCTCTCTCTCTCTCTCTCTCTCTCTACCTCTCTCTCTCTCTCTTTACCTCTCTCTCTCTCTCTCTCTCTCTCCCTCTCTCTCTCTCTCTACCTCTCTCTCTACCTCTCTCTCTCTCTACCTCTCTCTCTACCTCTCTCTCTCTCTACCTCTCTACCTCTCTACCTCTCTCTCTCTCTCTCTCTCTCTCTCTCTCTCTCTCTCTCTCTCTCTCTCTCTCTCTCTCTCTCTCTCTCTACCTCTCTACCTCTCTACCTCTCTCTCTCTCTACCTCTCTCTCTCTCTCTCTCGATCCCCAAATGAGAAAAGTTTCAGGTCCCAGTTGATTGAACTTCCTTATCAAACTGCACATCATTTCTCTCTGTGTCTTGCTCTTTTTATTTAGCAGATGCATCTTCTCCGAGGGAGCCTAATCTTTCTCAAATTATTACCTGTGGAAATAGCAGAGTGGGAAATGAGCTACAGTGTCCCAGCTCTGTTTACAGTTTTGACATGTCGACACGTCTGTTCTGTCTCGGTTCACTAATGTCAAAGAATCGAGTTTGACCCTGGCTATGAAAACCCCTGTAGCCATATGCCAATGAAAAATTATCTGAATAAAATGTCCATATACAGTTGAAGTCGGAAGTTTACATACACATAGGTTGGAGTCATTAAAACTAGTTTTTCAACTACTCCACAAATTTCTTTTGGCAAGTCGTTTAGGACATCTACTTGGTGCATGACACAAGTCATTTTTTCCAACAATTGTTTACAGACAGTATTTCACTTATAATTCAATGCATCACAATTCCAGTGTGTCAGAAGTTTACATACACTCAGTTGACTGTGCCTTTAAACAGCTTGGAAAATTCCAGAAAATGATGTAATGGCTTCTGATAGGCAAATTGACATAATTTGAGTCAATTGGAGGTGTACCTGTGGATATATTTCAAGGCCTACCTTCAAACTCAGTGCCACTTTGCTTGACATCATGGGAAAATCTAAAGAATTCAGCTAAGACCTCAGAAAAAAATGTGTAGACCTCCACAAGTCTGGTTCTTCCTTGGGAGCAATTTCCAAACGGCTGAAGGTACCACATTCATCTGTACAAACATTAGTATGCACATATAAACACTATGGGACCACACAGCCGTCATAACGCTCAGGAAGGAGACGCGTTCTGTCTCCTAGAGATGAACGTACTTTGGTGCAAAAAGTGTCAATCAATCCCAGAACAACAGCAAAGGACCTTGTGAAGATGCTGGAGGAAACAGGTACAAAATATCTATATCCACAGTAAAACGACTCCTATACTTACTGACTTTATTGTCCCCATGGGGAATCTTTGTTGCAGTGTCATGTACACATTTAAAGTGGCGTTTAAATACAAAACAAATTGACAATACAACTTTCATAACAGTTACATACCAATACATTTTATTTATTTTTTAAGCCTGCTGGCCTTTCTGAGTCGATAGGAACATTAGCCCAAGCTTTTTAGGAGGGATATCACACCTGGCACAAATTATTGGCTTGGGTGTAAAATGATTTTGTGAGACTTGTGGAGGGCACTGAACTTAAAGATCTCATCCAGGCCTGTCTGTTTGACTCCTAGTACCTTGCTTGCTGTGGTGATAATCCTTCTCAGCATATTTATCTGGCTAACAGTGGCATTTCCAAACCAACAAACAATACAAAAAGTAAAAATACTCGCAATGAAAGATTTGTAAAAACATATCTCGACATAACCTGAAAGGCCGCTCAGCAAGGAAGAAGCCACTGCTCCAAAACCGCCATAAAAATGGCACACTATGTTTTGAAACTGCACACGGGGACAAAGATCATACTTTTTGTAGAAATGTACTCTGGTCTGATGAAACAGAAATATAACTGTTTGGCCATAATGACCTTCGTTATGTTTGGAGGAAAAAGGGGGAGGGCTTGCAAGCCGAAGAACACCATCCCAACCGTGAAGCACGGGGGTGGCAGCATCATGTTGTGGGGGTGCTTTGCTGCAGGAGGGACTGGTGCACTTCACAACATAGGTGGCATCATGAGGAAGGAAAATTATGTGGATATATTAAAGCAACATCTCAAGACATCAGTCAGGAAGTTAAAGTTTGGTCACAAATGGGTCTTCCAAATGGACAGTGACCCCAAACCTTCTTCCAAAGTTGTGTCAAAATGGCTTAAAGGACAACAAAGTCAAGGCAATGGAGTGGCCATCACAAAGCCCTGACCTCAATCCCATAGAACATTTCTGGGCAGAACTGAAAAAGCGTGTGCCAGCAAGGAGACATACAAACCTGACTCAGTTACACCAACTCTGTCAGGAGGAATGGGCCAAAATTCACCCAACGTATTGTGCGAAGCTTGTGGAAGGCTACCCAAAACGTTTGAACCAAGTTAAACAATTTAAAAGCAATAATACCAAATATTAATTGAGTGTATGTAAACTTCTGAAACACTGGGAATGTGATGAAAGAAATAAAAGCTGAAATAAATCATTCTCTATTCTATTATTCTGACATTTCACATTCATAAATAAAGTGGTGATTCTAACTTACCTAAAACAGGGAATTTTAACTTGGATTAAATGTCAGGAATTGTGAAAAACAACGAGATGGTTGGGGAAACACAGGGAGATGGTCGGGGAAACACAGGGAGATGGTTGGGGAAACACAACGAGATGGTTGGGGCAACACAGGGAGATGGTTGGGGCAACACAGGGAGATGGTTGGGGAAACACAGGGAGATGGTTGGGGCAACACAGGGAGATGGTTGGGGAAACACAGGGGGATGGTTGGGGAAACACAGGGAGATGGTTGGGGCAACACAGGGAGATGGTTGGGGAAACACAGGGAGATGGTTGGGGCAACACAGGGAGATGGTTGGGGAAACACAAGGAGATGATTGGGGAAACACAGGGAGATGGTTGGAGCAACACAGGGAGATGGTTGGGGCAACACAACGAGATGGTTGGGGAAACAGGGGGATGGTTGGGGAAACACAGGAAGATCGTTGGGGAAACACAGGGAGATGGTTGGGGCAACACAGGGAGATGGTTGGGGAAACACAGGGAGATGGTTGGGGAAACACAGGGCGATGGTTGGGGAAACACAACGAGATGGTTGGGGCAACACAGGGAGATGGTTGGGGATACACAACGAGATGGTTGGGGAAACACAGGGAGATGATGGGGAAACACAACGAGATGGTTGGGGAAACACAGGGAGATGGTTGGGGAAACACAACGAGATGGTTGGGGCAACACAGGGAGATGGTTGGGGCAACACAGGGAGATGGTTGAGGAAACACAGGGAGATGGTTGGGGCAACACAGGGAGATGGTTGGGGCAACACAGGGAGATGGTTGGGGGAACACAGGGAGATGGTTGGGGAAACACAGGGAGATGGTTGGGGCAACACAGGGAGATGGTTGGGGAAACACAGGGAGATGGTTGGGGAAACACAGGGAGATGGTTGGGGAAACACAGGGAGATGGTTGGGGAAAGACAGGGAGATGGTTGGAGCAACACAGGGAGATGGTTGGGGCAACACAACGAGATGGTTGGGGAAACAGGGGGATGGTTGGGGAAACACAGGGATATCGTTGGGGAAACACAGGGAGATGGTTGGGGAAACACAACGAGATGGTTGGGGAAACACAGGGAGATGGTTGAGGAAACACAGGGAGATGGTTGGGGAAACACAGGGAGATGGTTGGGGAAACACAACGAGATGGTTGGGGCAACACAGGGAGATGGTTGGGGAAACACAGGGAGATGGTTGGGGCAACACAGGGAGATGGTTGGGGAAACACAGGGAGATGGTTGGGGAAACACAGGGAGATGGTTGGGGAAACACAGGGAGATGGTTGGGGAAAGACAGGGAGATGGTTGGAGCAACACAGGGAGATGGTTGGGGCAACACAACGAGATGGTTGGGGAAACAGGGGGATGGGTGGGGAAACACAGGGATATCGTTGGGGAAACACAGGGAGATGGTTGGGGAAACACAACGAGATGGTTGGGGAAACACAGGGAGATGGTTGAGGAAACACAGGGAGATGGTTGGGGAAACACAGGGAGATGGTTGGGGAAACACAACGAGATGGTTGGGGCAACACAGGGAGATGGTTGGGGAAACACAGGGAGATGGTTGGGGCAACACAGGGAGATGGTTGGGGGAACACAGGGAGATGGTTGGGGAAACACAGGGAGATGGTTGGGGAAACACAGGGAGATGGTTGGGGCAACACAGGGAGATGGTTGGGGAAACACAGGGAGATGGTTGGGGAAACACAGGGAGATGGTTGGGGAAACACAGGGAGATGGTTGGGGAAAGACAGGGAGATGGTTGGAGCAACACAGGGAGATGGTTGGGGCAACACAACGAGATGGTTGGGGAAACAGGGGGATGGTTGGGGAAACACAGGGATATCGTTGGGGAAACACAGGGAGATGGTTGGGGCAACACAGGGAGATGGTTGGGGAAACACAGGGAGATGGTTGGGGAAACACAGGGAGATGGTTGGGTTGGGGAAACACAACGAGATGGTTGGGGAAACACAGGGAGATGATGTGGAAACACAACGAGATGGTTGGGGAAACATAGGGAAATGGTTGGGGAAACACAACGAGATGGTTGGGGCAACACAGGGAGATGGTTGGGGCAACACAGGGAGATGGTTGGGGCAACACAGGGAGATGGTTGGGGAAACACAGGGAGATGGTTGGGGCATCACAGGGAGATGGTTGGGGAAACACATTTACAAGATGGCATAGCAGTGTAGACGTCTTTGTCCTGTCGTGTCCCGTGTCCCTTGTATATATCTTTTTACATCTTTTTCTTCGCATATCTTTTAAAAATAGTTTCTTAAACCTCAACTTCTAAATAATCTCCTGCAACCCGCCTCACCCAATGTGGCGTGGATCTGCTTTTTTCTAAAGTATTTCTATTTACTTCTGATCTGGAATCCATCTACTGAAGATAGCCAGCTAACTGCCTACCAGCTATCAGTTGGCAAACCATTGCTAGTGGTCATCAGCTAACCTTTAGCTCGGAAAGCTCTCGCTAGTTCGAACAACGTGACTAAAACCAGAGCATAACGGACCTATTTCTCTCCATATCCCCGGATTCCTACCGCAAACTCTGAACATTTTCATCTGGATCTTCGCAACTAGCTAACCACAATCCCGGGTGACCACTCCTGGCTAGCGTTTCCATCCCGGAGCAAGCACCAATTAGCCTGAAGCTAGCCCTGCTAGGGCTCCTGTGCTACCACTGAAGCCCACTCCTGGGCTACAATATCCGGACCCCTTGACTGCCGGTGCGGAGCACGGAACCCCGCCGATCCTCTACGACTGGAATACCGACATAATCTGCCCGAGGACTCCAACAGGCCCCTCAGGCGTGACGCCCGCTGAAGGCCCATTCTGCTAACCTACTAGGCCTGTTAGCTACCTAGAGCTACCTGGAACCCTACTAATTCCACGACTGGTCTATCGACGTCACCGCACGAAGAGGCAAAAACAGACTTCCCCCCCCATCGCAACGTCCCCCAAAGGCTAACTTGCCTGCCCCGGTCTGCTAACTGCTAGCTTATCTTGCAGCTAGCGCAGCCAGGAAGCTAGCACCAGTTAGCAAACACAATTCTACAATTCACAACCTCTCTTTCGCCATCGCTATCCGGCTTGGATTCTCTGTCGACACGACCACGTCTGGTCTGCAGACGTGCCCTCAACCGGTGCCCTCAACCGGCTTCCGTCTGAGCAGACCCCCTCCGTCTGAGCAGACCACCCCCCGGGCTACTAACTTTAAACGCGTGCTAGCTTAGTGGAGGCCTCACTGCTCCATCTACGGCTGCCCCCTGGACACTATGATCACTTGGGTACATAGCTGATGCCTGCTTGACTGTCCATTAATTCATGGTACTCCATTCTGTTTATTTGTGTTTTATCTGTCGGCTCTGTGCCTTAACTCAGGATCTGTGTGTAGTTAATCCGACCCTCTCTGCCCAGTCGTCGCCATTTTTACCTTCTGTTGCTGTGTTAGCTGACTAGCTGCTGTTATCTCACCTGTTGTTTTAGCTAGCTCTCCCAATCATGACCTGCAATCACTTTATGCCTTATTGTATGTCTCTCTCAAATATCAATATACCTTGCATACTGTTGTTCAGGCTAGTTATCATTGTTTTGGTTTGCAATGGACCCCGTAGTTCCACTCTCCGTACCTCTGATACCTCCTTTGTCCCACCCCCCACACATGCGGTGACCTCACCCATTGAGACCAGCATGTCCAGAGATACAACCTCTCTTACCATCACCCAGTGCCTGGGCTTGCCTCCGCTGTATCCGTGCCCCACCATACCCTGGTCTGCACATTATGCCCAGAATCTATTCTACCACGCCCATAAATCTGCTCCTTTTATTCCTTGTCCCCAACGCTCTAGGCGACCAGTTTTGATAGCCTTTAGCCGCACCCTCATCCTACTACTCCTCTGTTCCTCGGGTGATGTGGAGGTAAACCCAGGCCCTGTATGTCCCCAGTCACCCTCATTTGTTGACTTCTGTGATCGAAAAAGCCTTGGCCTCATGCATGTCAACATCAGAAGCCTCCTCCCTAAGTTTGCCTTACTCACCGCTTTAGCACACTCTGCCAACCCTGATGTCCTTGCCGTGTCTGAATCCTGGCTTAGGAAGGCCACCAAAAACTCTGAGATTTCCATACCCAACTATAACACTTTCCGTCAAGATAGAACTGGAGGAAGAGTTGCAATCTACTGCAGAGATAGCCTGCAAAGTTCTGTCATACTTTCCAAGTCTATGCCCAAACAGTTCGAACTTCTAATTTTAAAAATTAATCTCTCCAGAAATAAGTCTCTCACTGTTGCCGCCTGCTACCGACCCCCCTCAGCTCCCAGCTGTGCCCTGGACACCATCTGTGAATTGATCGCTCCCCATCTAGCTTCAGAGTTTGTTCTGTTAGGTGACCTAAACTGGGATATGCTTAACACCCCGGCAGTCCTACAATCTAAGCTTGATGCCCTCAATCTCACACAAATCATCAAGGAACCCACCAGGTACAACCCTAAATCCGTAAACATGGGCACCCTAATAGACATTATCCTGACCAACTTGCCCTCCAAATACACCTCTGCTGTCTTCAATCAAGATCTCAGCGATCACTGCCTCATTGCCTGTATCCGCCACGGGTCCACGGTCAAACGACCACCCCTCATCACTGTCAAACGCTCCCTAAAACACTTCTGCGAGCAGGCCTTTCTAATCGACCTGGCCCGGGTACCCTGGAAGGATATTGACCTCATCCCGTCAGTTGAGGATGCCTGGTCATTCTTTAAAAGTTACTTCCTCACCATATTAGACAAGCATGCTCCGTTCAAAAAATGCAGAACCAAGAACAGATATAGCCCTTGGTTCACTCCAGACCTGACTGCCCTCGACCAGCACAAAAACATCCTGTGGCGAACTGCAATAGCATCGAAGAGCCCCCGCGATATGCAACTGTTCAGGGAAGTCAGGAACCAATACACGCAGTCAGTCAGGAAAGCAAAGGCCAGCTTTTTCAAGCAGAAATTTGCATCCTGTAGCTCTAACTCCAAAAAGTTCTGGGATACTGTAAAGTCCATGGAAAACAAGAGCACCTCCTCCCAGCTGCCCACTGCACTGAGGCTAGATAACACGGTCACCACTGATAAGTCCGTGATAATCGAAAACTTCAACAAACATTTCTCAATGGCTGGCCATGCCTTCCACCTGGCGACTCCAACTTTGGCCAACAGCCCCGCCCCCCCCCCCCGCTGCTACTCGCCCAAGCCTCCCCAGCTTCTCCTTTACCCATATCCAGATAGCAGATGTTCTGAAAGAGCTGGAAAACCTGGACCCATACAAATCAGCTGGGCTTGACAATCTGGACCCCCTATTTCTGAAACTGTCCGCCGCCATTGTCGCACCCCCTATTGCCAGCCTGTTCAACCTCTCCTTCGTATCATCTGAGATCCCCAAGGATTGGAAAGCTGCCGCTGTCATCCCCCTCTTCAAAGGGGGTGACACCCTGGACCCAAACTGTTACAGACCTATATCCATCCTGCCCTGCCTAGCTAAGGTCTTCGAAAGCCAAGTTAACAAACAGATCACTGACCATCTCGAATCCCACCGTACCTTCTCCGCTGTGCAATCCGGTTTCCGAGCCGGTCACGGGTGCACCTCAGCCACGCTCAAGGTACTAAACGATATCATAACTGCCATCGATAAAAGACATTACTGTGCAGCCGTCTTCATCGACCTGGCCAAGGCTTTCGACTCTGACAATCACCATATTCTTATCGGCAGACTCAATAGCTTCGGTTTTTCTAATGACTGCCTTGAATGGTTCACCAACTACTTTGCAGACAGAGTTCAGTGTGTCAAATCGGAGGGCATGTTGTCCGGTCCTCTGGCAGTCTCTATGGGGGTACCACAGGGTTCAATTCTCGGGCCGACTCTTTTCTCTGTATACATCAATGATGTTGCTCTTGCTGCGGGCGATTCCCTGATCCACCTCTACGCAGACGACACCATTCTGTATACTTCCGGCCCTTCCCTGGACACTGTGCTATCTAACCTCCAAATGAGCTTCAATGCCATACAACACTCCTTCCGTGGCCTCCAACTGCTCTTAAACGCTAGTAAAACCAAATGCATGCTTTCAACTGTTCGCTGCCTGCACCCGCACGCCCGACTAGCATCACCACCCTGGACGGTTCCGACCTAGAATATGTGGACATCTATAAGTACCTAGGTGTCTGGCTAGACTGCAAACTCTCCTTCCAGACTCATATCAAACATCTCCAATCCAAAATCAAATCTAGAGTCGGCTTTCTATTCCGGAACAAAGCCCCATTCACTCACGCCCCCAAACTTACCCTAGTAAAACTGACTATCCTACCGATCCTCGACTTCGGCGATGTCATCTACAAAATAGCTTCCAATACTCTACTCAGCAAACTGGATGCAGTTTATCACAGTGCCATCCGTTTTGTTACTAAAGCACCTTATACGACCCACCACTGCGACCTGTATGCCCTAGTCGGCTGGCCCTCGCTACATGTTCGTCGTCAGACCCACTGGCTCCAGGTCATCTACAAGGCTATGCTAGGTAAAGTGCCGCCTTATCTCAGTTCACTGGTCACGATGGCTACACCCACCCGTAGCACGCGCTCCAGCAGGTGTATCTCACTGATCATCCCTAAAGCCAAAACCTCATTTGGACGCCTTTCCTTCCAGTTCTCTGCTGCCTGCGACTGGAACGAATTGCAAAAATCTCTGAAGTTGGAGACTTTTATCTCCCTCAATAACTTTAAAAATCTGCTATCCGAGCAGCTAACCGATCGCTGCAGCTGTACATAGTCCATCTCTAAACTACCCACCCAATTTACCTACCTCACCCCCATACTGCTTTTATTTATTTACTTTTCTGCTCTTTTGCACACCAGTATCTCTTCTTGCACATGATCATCTGATGATTTATCACTCCAGTGTTAATCTGCTAAATTGTAATTATTCGATTTATTGCCTACCTCATGCCTTTTGCACACATTGTATATAGATTCTCTTTTTTCTACCATGTTATTGACTTGTTTATTGTTTACTCCATGTGTAACTCTGTGTTGTTGTCTGTTCACACTGCTATGCTTTATCTTGGCCAGGTCGCAGTTGCAAATGAGAACTTGTTCTCAACTAGCCTACCTGGTTAAATAAAGGTGAAATAAAATTTAAAAAAAAACACAGGGAGATGGTTAGGGCAACACATGGAGATGGTTGGGGAAACACAGGGAGATGGTTGGGGAAACACAGGGAGATGGTTGGGGTAACACAGGGAGATGGTTGGGGAAACACAGGGAGATGGTTGGGGAAACACAGGGAGATGGTTGGGGGAACACAGGGAGATGGTTGGGGAAACACAGGGGGATGGTTGGGGGAAACACAGGGAGATGGTTGGGGAAACACAACGAGATGGTTGGGGAACACAGGGAGATGGTTGGGAAACACAACGAGATGGTTGGGGAAACACAGGGAGATGGTTGGGGAAACACATGGAGATGGTTGGGGCAACACAGGGAGATGGTTGGGGAAACACGTGGAGATGGTTGGGGCAACACAGGGAGATGGTTGGGGAAACACGTGGAGATGGTTGGGGCAACACAACGAGATGGTTGGGGAAACACAGGGAGATGGTTGGGGCAACACGTGGAGATGGTTGGGGCAACACAACGAGATGGTTGGGGAAACACAGGGAGATGGTTGGAGAAACACAGGGAGATGGTTGGGGAAACACAAGGAGATGGTTGGGGCAACACAGGGAGATGGTTGGGGCAACACAGGGAGATGTTTGCGGAAACAGGGAGATGGTTGGGGAAACACAGGGAGATGGTTGGGGAAACACAGGGAGATGGTTGGGGAATCACACGGAGATGGTTGGGGAAACACAGGGAGATGGTTGGGGAAACACAGGGAGATGGTTGGGGAAACACAGGGAGATGGTTGGGGAAACACAGGGAGATGGTTGGGGAAACACATGGAGATGGTTGGGGAAACAAGGAGATGTTTGGCGAAACACAACGAGATGGTTGGGGAAACACATGGAGATGGTTGGGGAAACAAGGAGATGTTTGGCGAAACAGGGAGATGGTTGGGGAAACACAGGGAGATGGTTGGGGAAACACAGGGAGATGGTTGGGGAAACACAGGGAGATGGTTTTGGGAAACACAGGGAGATGGGTGGGGAAACACAGGGAGATGGGTGGGGAAACACAAGGAGATGGTTGGAGAAACAGGGCGATGGTTGGGGAATCACACGGAGATGGTTGGGGCAACACAGGGAGATGGTTGGGGAAACACAGGGAGTTGGTTGGGGAAACACATGGAGATGGTTGGGGAAACACAGGGAGATGGTTGGGGCAACACAGGGAGATGGTTGGGGAAACACAGGGAGATGGTTGGGGAAACACATGGAGATGGTTGGGGCAACACAGGGAGATGGTTGGGGCAACACAGGGAGATGGTTGGGGAAACAAGGAGATGTTTGGCGAAACAGGGAGATGGTTGGGGAAACACAGGGAGATGGTTGGGGAAACACAGGGAGATGGTTGGGGGAACACAGGGAGATGGTTGGGGAAACACAGGGAGATGGTTTTGGGAAACACAGGGAGATGGGTGGGGCAACACAGGGAGATGGGTGGGGAAACACAAAGAGATGGTTGGAGAAACAGGGGGATGGTTGGGGAAACAGGGAGATGGTTGGGGAAACAGGGGGATGGTTGGGGAAACACAGGGAGATGGTTGGGGAAACACAGGGAGATGGTTGGGGAAACAGAGGGATGGTTTGGGAAACATAGGGAGATGGTTGGGGAAACACAGGGAGATGGTTGGGGAAACACAACAAGATGGTTGGGGCAACACAGGGAGATGTTTGGGGAAACCCAACAAGATGGTTGGGGAAACACAGGGAGATGGTTGGGGAAACACAGGGAGATGGTTGGGGTAAAACAGGGAGATGGTTGGGGAAACACAGGGAGATGGTTTTGGAAACATAGGGAGATGGTTGGGGGAACACAGGGAGACGGTTGGGGAAACACAGGCGGATGGTTGGTGGAAACACACGGAGATGGTTGGGGAAACACAACGAGATGGTTGGGGAACACAGGGAGATGGTTTGGAAACACAACGAGATGGTTGGGGAAACACAGGGAGATGGTTGGGGAAACACATGGAGATG
Organism: Salvelinus fontinalis; assembly: GCF_029448725.1. Lineage (NCBI taxonomy): Eukaryota > Metazoa > Chordata > Actinopteri > Salmoniformes > Salmonidae > Salvelinus > Salvelinus fontinalis. The sequence goes on from NC_074699.1 coordinate 14,790,965, forward strand.
GTTGGGGAAACACGTGGAGATGGTTGGGGAAACACGTGGAGATGGTTGGGGAAACACGTGGAGATGGTTGGGGCAACACAACGAGATGGTTGGGGAAACACAGGGAGATGGTTGGGGCAACACGTGGAGATGGTTGGGGCAACACAGGGAGATGGTTGGGGAAACACGTGGAGATGGTTGGGGCAACACAATGAGATGGTTGGGGAAACACAGGGAGATGGTTGGGGCAACACGTGGAGATGGTTGGGGCAACACAATGAGATGGTTGGGGAAACACAGGGAGATGGTTGGGGCAACACAGGGAGATGGTTGGAGAAAAACAGGGAGATGGTTGGGGAAACACAAGGAGATGGTTGGGGCAACACAGGGAGATGGTTGGGGAAACACAGGGAGATGGTTGCGGAAACAGGGAGATGGTTGGGGAAACACAGGGAGATGGTTGGGGAAACACAGGGAGATGGTTGGGGAATCACACGGAGATGGTTGGGGAAACACAGGGAGATGGTTGGGGAAACACAGGGAGATGGTTGGGGAAACACAGGGAGATGGTTGGGGAAACACAGGGAGATGGTTGGGGAAACACAGGGAGATGGTTGGGGAAACACATGGAGATGGTAGGGGAAACAAGGAGATGTTTGGCGAAACACAACGAGATGGTTGGGGAAACACATGGAGATGGTTGGGGAAACAAGGAGATGTTTGGCGAAACAGGGATATGGTTGGGGAAACACAGGGAGATGGTTGGGGAAACACAGGGAGATGGGTGGGGAAACACAGGGAGATGGTTGGGGAAACACAAGGAGATGGTTGGAGAAACAGGGGGATGGTTGGGGAATCACACGGAGATGGTTGGGGCAACACAGGGAGATGGTTGGGGAAACACAGGGAGATGGTTGGGGAAACACATGGAGATGGTTGGGGAAACACAGGGAGATGGTTGGGGCAACACAGGGAGATGGTTGGGGAAACACAGGGAGATGGTTGGGGAAACACATGGAGATGGTTGGGGCAACACAGGGAGATGGTTGGGGAAACAAGGAGATGTTTGGCGAAACAGGGAGATGGTTGGGGAAACACAGGGAGATGGTTGGGGAAACACAGGGAGATGGTTGGGGGAACACAGGGAGATGGTTGGGGAAACACAGGGAGATGGTTGGGGAAACACAGGGAGATGGGTGGGGAAACACAGGGAGATGGTCGAGGAAACACAGGTAGATGGTTGGGGAAACACAACAAGATGGTTGGGGCAACACAGGGAGATGGTTGGGGAAACACAGGGAGATGGTTGGGGAAACACAGGGAGATGGTTGGGGAAACAAGGAGATGTTTGGCGAAACAGGGAGATGGTTGGGGAAACACAGGGAGATGGTTGGGGAAACACAGGGAGATGGTTGGGGGAACACAGGGAGATGGTTGGGGAAACACAGGGAGATGGTTTTGGGAAACACAGGGAGATGGGTGGGGCAACACAGGGAGATGGGTGGGGAAACACAAAGAGATGGTTGGAGAAACAGGGGGATGGTTGGGGAAACAGGGAGATGGTTGGGGAAACAGGTGGATGGTTGGGGAAACACAGGGAGATGGTTGGGGAAACACAGGGAGATGGTTGGGGAAACAGAGGGATGGTTTGGGAAACATAGGGAGATGGTTGGGGAAACACAGGGAGATGGTTGGGGAAACACAACAAGATGGTTGGGGCAACACAGGGAGATGTTTGGGGAAACACAACAAGATGGTTGGGGAAACACAGGGAGATGGTTGGGGAAACACAGGGAGATGGGTGGGGAAACTCAGGGAGATGGTTGAGGAAACACAGGGAGATGGTTGGGGAAACACAACAAGATGGTTGGGGCAACACAGGGAGATGGTTGGGGAAACACAGGGAGATGGTTGGGGAAACACAGGGAGATGGTTGGGGAAACATAGGGAGATGGTTGGAGCAACACACGGAGATGGTTGGGGAAACACAGGGAGATGGTTGGGGAAACACAGGGAGATGGGTGGGGAAACACAGGGAGATGGTCGAGGAAACACAGGGAGATGGTTGGGGAAACACAACAAGATGGTTGGGGCAACACAGGGAGATGGTTGGGGAAACACAGGGAGATGGTTGGGGAAACACAGTGAGATGGTTGGGGAAACATAGGGAGATGGTTGGAGCAACACAGGGAGATGGTTGGGGAAACACATGGAGATGGTTGGAGAAACACAGGGAGATGGTTGGGGAAACACATGGAGATGGTTGGAGCAACACATGGAGATGGTTGGAGCAACACAGGGAGATGGTTGGGGAAACATAGGGAGATGGTTGGAGCAACACAGGGAGATGGTTGGGGAAACACAGGGAGATGGTTGGGGAAACACATGGAGATGGTTGGAGCAACACAGGGAGATGGGTGGGGAAACACAGGGAGATGGTTGGGGCAACACAGGGAGATGGGTGGGGAAACACAGGGAGATGGTTGGGGAAACACAGGGAGATGGTTGGGAGATGGTTGGGGAAACACAGGGAGATGGTTGGGGAAACACAGGGAGATGGGTGGGGAAACACATGGAGATGGGTGGGGAAACACATGGAGATGGTTGGGGAAACACAGGGAGATGGTTGGGGAAACACAGGGAGATGGTTGGGGAAACACAGGGAGATGGTTGGGGAAACACAGGGAGATGGTTGGGGAATCACACGGAGATGGTTGGGGAAACACAGGGAGATGGTTGGGGAAACACAGGGAGATGGTTGGGGAAACACAGGGAGATGGTTGGGGAAACACAGGGAGATGGTTGGGGAAACACATGGAGATGGTTGGGGAAACAAGGAGATGTTTGGCGAAACACAACGAGATGGTTGGGGAAACACATGGAGATGGTTGGGGAAACAAGGAGATGTTTGGCGAAACAGGGAGATGGTTGGGGAAACACAGGGAGATGGTTGGGGAAACACAGGGAGATGGTTGGGGAAACACAGGGAGATGGTTTTGGGAAACACAGGGAGATGGGTGGGGAAACACAGGGAGATGGGTGGGGAAACACAAGGAGATGGTTGGAGAAACAGGGGGATGGTTGGGGAATCACACGGAGATGGTTGGGGCAACACAGGGAGATGGTTGGGGAAACACAGGGAGTTGGTTGGGGAAACACATGGAGATGGTTGGGGAAACACAGGGAGATGGTTGGGGCAACACAGGGAGATGGTTGGGGAAACACAGGGAGATGGTTGGGGAAACACATGGAGATGGTTGGGGCAACACAGGGAGATGGTTGGGGAAACAAGGAGATGTTTGGCGAAACAGGGAGATGGTTGGGGAAACACAGGGAGATGGTTGGGGAAACACAGGGAGATGGTTGGGGGAACACAGGGAGATGGTTGGGGAAACACAGGGAGATGGTTTTGGGAAACACAGGGAGATGGGTGGGGCAACACAGGGAGATGGGTGGGGAAACACAAAGAGATGGTTGGAGAAACAGGGGGATGGTTGGGGAAACAGGGAGATGGTTGGGGAAACAGGGGGATGGTTGGGGAAACACAGGGAGATGGTTGGGGAAACACAGGGAGATGGTTGGGGAAACAGAGGGATGGTTTGGGAAACATAGGGAGATGCTTGGGGAAACACAGGGAGATGGTTGGGGAAACACAACAAGATGGTTGGGGCAACACAGGGAGATGTTTGGGGAAACACAACAAGATGGTTGGGGAAACACAGGGAGATGGTTGGGGAAACACAGGGAGATGGTTGGGGTAAAACAGGGAGATGGTTGGGGAACACAGGGAGATGGTTTTGGAAACATAGGGAGATGGTTGGGGGAACACAGGGAGATGGTTGGGGAAACACAGGCGGATGGTTGGTGGAAACACAGGGAGATGGTTGGGGAAACACAACGAGATGGTTGGGGAACACAGGGAGATGGTTGGGAAACACAACGAGATGGTTGGGGAAACACAGGGAGATGGTTGGGGAAACACATGGAGATGGTTGGGGAAACACGTGGAGATGGTTGGGGAAACACGTGGAGATGGTTGGGGAAACACGTGGAGATGGTTGGGGCAACACAACGAGATGGTTGGGGAAACACAGGGAGATGGTTGGGGCAACACGTGGAGATGGTTGGGGCAACACAGGGAGATGGTTGGGGAAACACGTGGAGATGGTTGGGGCAACACAATGAGATGGTTGGGGAAACACAGGGAGATGGTTGGGGAAACACGTGGAGATGGTTGGGGCAACACAATGAGATGATTGGGGAAACACAGGGAGATGGTTGGGGCAACACAGGGAGATGGTTGGAGAAACACAGGGAGATGGTTGGGGAAACACAAGGAGATGGTTGGGGCAACACAGGGAGATGGTTGGGGAAACACAGGGAGATGGTTGCGGAAACAGGGAGATGGTTGGGGAAACACAGGGAGATGGTTGGGGAAACACAGGGAGATGGTTGGGGAATCACACGGAGATGGTTGGGGAAACACAGGGAGATGGTTGGGGAAACACAGGGAGATGGTTGGGGAAACACAGGGAGATGGTTGGGGAAACACAGGGAGATGGTTGGGGAAACACAGGGAGATGTTGGGGAAACACATGGAGATGGTAGGGGAAACAAGGAGATGTTTGGCGAAACACAACGAGATGGTTGGGGAAACACATGGAGATGGTTGGGGAAACAAGGAGATGTTTGGCGAAACAGGGAGATGGTTGGGGAAACACAGGGAGATGGTTGGGGAAACACAGGGAGATGGGTGGGGAAACACAGGGAGATGGGTGGGGAAACACAAGGAGATGGTTGGAGAAACAGGGGGATGGTTGGGGAATCACATGGAGATGGTTGGGGCAACACAGGGAGATGGTTGGGGAAACACAGGGAGATGGTTGGGGAAACACATGGAGATGGTTGGGGAAACACAGGGAGATGGTTGGGGCAACACAGGGAGATGGTTGGGGAAACACAGGGAGATGGTTGGGGAAACACATGGAGATGGTTGGGGCAACACAGGGAGATGGTTGGGGAAACAAGGAGATGTTTGGCGAAACAGGGAGATGGTTGGGGAAACACAGGGAGATGGTTGGGGAAACACAGGGAGATGGTTGCGGAAACAGGGAGATGGTTGGGGAAACACAGGGAGATGGTTGGGGAAACACAGGGAGATGGTTGGGGAATCACACGGAGATGGTTGGGGAAACACAGGGAGATGGTTGGGGAAACACAGGGAGATGGTTGGGGAAACACAGGGAGATGGTTGGGGAAACACAGGGAGATGGTTGGGGAAACACAGGGAGATGTTGGGGAAACACATGGAGATGGTAGGGGAAACAAGGAGATGTTTGGCGAAACACAACGAGATGGTTGGGGAAACACATGGAGATGGTTGGGGAAACAAGGAGATGTTTGGCGAAACAGGGAGATGGTTGGGGAAACACAGGGAGATGGTTGGGGAAACACAGGGAGATGGGTGGGGAAACACAGGGAGATGGGTGGGGAAACACAAGGAGATGGTTGGAGAAACAGGGGGATGGTTGGGGAATCACATGGAGATGGTTGGGGCAACACAGGGAGATGGTTGGGGAAACACAGGGAGATGGTTGGGGAAACACATGGAGATGGTTGGGGAAACACAGGGAGATGGTTGGGGCAACACAGGGAGATGGTTGGGGAAACACAGGGAGATGGTTGGGGAAACACATGGAGATGGTTGGGGCAACACAGGGAGATGGTTGGGGAAACAAGGAGATGTTTGGCGAAACAGGGAGATGGTTGGGGAAACACAGGGAGATGGTTGGGGAAACACAGGGAGATGGTTGGGGGAACACAGGGAGATGGTTGGGGAAACACAGGGAGATGGTTGGGGAAACACAGGGAGATGGGTGGGGAAACACAGGGAGATGGTCGAGGAAACACAGGTAGATGGTTGGGGAAACACAACAAGATGGTTGGGGCAACACAGGGAGATGGTTGGGGAAACACAGGGAGATGGTTGGGGAAACACAGGGAGATGGTTGGGGAAACAAGGAGATGTTTGGCGAAACAGGGAGATGGTTGGGGAAACACGGGGAGATGGTTGGGGAAACACAGGGAGATGGTTGGGGGAACACAGGGAGATGGTTGGGGAAACACAGGGAGATGGTTTTGGGAAACACAGGGAGATGGGTGGGGCAACACAGGGAGATGGGTGGGGAAACACAAAGAGATGGTTGGAGAAACAGGGGGATGGTTGGGGAAACAGGGAGATGGTTGGGGAAACAGGTGGATGGTTGGGGAAACACAGGGAGATGGTTGGGGAAACACAGGGAGATGGTTGGGGAAACAGAGGGATGGTTTGGGAAACATAGGGAGATGGTTGGGGAAACACAGGGAGATGGTTGGGGAAACACAACAAGATGGTTGGGGCAACACAGGGAGATGTTTGGGGAAACACAACAAGATGGTTGGGGAAACACAGGGAGATGGTTGGGGAAACACAGGGAGATGGGTGGGGAAACTCAGGGAGATGGTTGAGGAAACACAGGGAGATGGTTGGGGAAACACAACAAGATGGTTGGGGCAACACAGGGAGATGGTTGGGGAAACACAGGGAGATGGTTGGGGAAACACAGGGAGATGGTTGGGGAAACATAGGGAGATGGTTGGGGAAACACACGGAGATGGTTGGGGAAACACAGGGAGATGGTTGGGGAAACACAGGGAGATGGGTGGGGAAACACAGGGAGATGGTCGAGGAAACACAGGGAGATGGTTGGGGAAACACAACAAGATGGTTGGGGCAACACAGGGAGATGGTTGGGGAAACACAGGGAGATGGTTGGGGAAACACAGTGAGATGGTTGGGGAAACATAGGGAGATGGTTGGAGCAACACAGGGAGATGGTTGGGGAAACACATGGAGATGGTTGGAGAAACACAGGGAGATGGTTGGGGAAACACATGGAGATGGTTGGAGCAACACATGGAGATGGTTGGAGCAACACAGGGAGATGGTTGGGGAAACATAGGGAGATGGTTGGAGCAACACAGGGAGATGGTTGGGGAAACACAGGGAGATGGTTGGGGAAACACATGGAGATGGTTGGAGCAACACAGGGAGATGGGTGGGGAAACACAGGGAGATGGTTGGGGCAACACAGGGAGATGGGTGGGGAAACACAGGGAGATGGTTGGGGAAACACAGGGAGATGGTTGGGAGATGGTTGGGGAAACACAGGGAGATGGTTGGGGAAACACAGGGAGATGGGTGGGGAAACACATGGAGATGGGTGGGGAAACACATGGAGATGGTTGGGGAAACACAGGGAGATGGTTGGGGAAACACAGGGAGATGGTTGGGAGATGGTTGGGGAAACACAGGGAGATGGTTGGGGAAACACAGGAGATGGTTGGGGAAACACAGGGAGATGGTTGGGGAAACACAGGGAGATGGTTGGGGCAACACAGGGAGATGGTTGGGGCAACACAGGGAGATGTTTGGGGAAAGGGGAGGAAGAGGGGCAAACCTAATATTGTTATTTTCAAAGATGATCTCCAAGATGAAACAATGTTGGCTGGAGAATGACAATAGCTGTCTCTTTAGCTATAGTACAGTGTTTGTTCCAGACTTGTTTTGTGATTGGGGGAGGTTTGGATACATTGTATAATGTTCTTGCTCTTTGACAATGTAAGAATTCATTCCATCTCATCAACACGTATAGAGATTATATGTATCAGTTACGCTTGTAATTATGCTGTATGTAACTATTAAAAATGAGCACTGCACATTTAATCCTTCTCTGTAATTTTCATGAAACTATTTTCAGACCAAGGAGATCAGACAGTACCAGTCAAAAGTTTGAACACACCAACTCATTCCTGGGTTTTATCAGTTTTTACTACTTTGTACATTGTAGAATAGTGAATAGTGAAGACATCAAAACTATGAAATAACACACATGGAATCATGTAGCAACCAAAAAAGTGTAAAACAAATCAAAATGTATTTAATATTTGAGATTCTTCAAAGTAGCCACCCTTTGTCTTGATGACAGCTTTGCACACGTTTGGCATTCCCTCAACCAGCTTCACCTGGAATGCTTTTCCAGCAGTCTTGAAGAAGTTCCCACACACGCTGAGCACTTGTAGCTGCTTTTCCTTCACTCTGTGGTCCAACTCATCTAATTTGGTTTGAGGTCGGTTGATTGTGGAGTCCAGGTCATCTGATGCAGCACTCCATCACTCTCAGCCTGGAGGTGTGTTGGGTCATTGTCCTGTTGAAAAACAAATCATATGTGTTATTTCATAGTTTTGATGTCTTCACTATTATTCTACAATGTAGAAAATAGTACAAATAAAGAAACAGTGAATGAGTAGGTGTGTCCAAACATTTGACTGGTACTGTATATGATCTTCTAATCAGCGATGACTAAATCACAATAATCTCATCTAAAAATGAAAAGTTTGATCCACCTGAAGTTCGTCATCATCAGAGAAGAAAACTTCACACGCAGGAGAACAAATCTCCATCAGATGCAAACAAAGTGCATTGTGGGTTAGCAGCTGCGGTGCTGGAAGTGTGAGTAGGGGGATTAATAATAACATTTCAAGAATACAATTAATAACCTTCTTAATTACCCTCGAGGCTTGTGAGTGTAAGGGAAAAAATCTCTGAATCAATCCTGATCACCACATTAATCCTGATGAATCGCTACTGCAGCGATGATACTACCACACAAAGGATTGCACCAGGAAAGGCCCCATCTCTGTTGTTGTTTATCTGGTACGCTGCGGTTTCCCTCTATTTATGACGCATGACTCTTTACAAATGCTAAGGACACGGAATATGAATGCTACATCAACGTTTGTGTTATTATCTGCTGCTAATACTCAGTTTCATCCGTACTAGTCGGAAGTCTTATGTTATAAATAGCATTGAGAACAATAGTCCCTTTGCCTCGCTCACGTTGCTATTGTTTTAACTTGGTTTTAAATGAAATGTTTTTGTCAGGAGTGGGAAAATACTATTTATGTTTTGTCGCACTCGATGCTGTGTACTCTTTTGCGGTGTGTAGTAAATATTTTACATTTCTGAGCATGCCGAAAAACGATTATGATGAGAATCATTGACAGATTGAACACATCTGAGAATGAAGCTCATCTGAAAGACTTTTCCAAGGACGTTGTAGTAGCTATTACTTTCACTCCGCTAATGCGATTCCTCAGGTTAATTCAGATTCAGGATATCGCATTGTAGGGTGGCGTAGCCTACAGTGCATTCGGAAAGTATCAAATCAAATGTTATTGGTGACATACACGTGTTTATCAAATGTTATTGCAGGTGTAGTGAAATGCTTGTGTTTCTCGCTCCAACAGTGCAGTAGTATCTATAAAATAATATCTAACAATTTCACAACAATACACACAAATCCAAAGTAAAGGAATAGAATTAAGAATTTATACAAATTTAGACGAGCAATCTCAGGGAGGCATAGACTAAGATACAGTAGAATATAATAGCATACAGTATATACATGAGTAATGCAAAATATGTAAACACTTAAAGTGGCCAGTGATTTAAAGTCTATGTATATAGGGCAGTAGCCTCTAAGGTACTACTGATGGCTATTTAACAGTCTGATGACCTTGAGATAGAAGCTGTTTTTCTCCCAGTCCCAGCTTTGCTGCACCTGTACTGACCTCACCTTCTGGATGACAGCGGGGTGAACAGGCAGTGGCTTGGGTGGTTGTTGTCCTTGATGATCTTTTTGGCCTTCTTTTGACATCGGGTGCTGTATGTGTCCTGGAGAGCAGGTAGTTTGCCTGGTGATGCATTGGGCAGACCGCACCACCCTCTGGAGGACCCTGCGGTTGCGGGTGGTGCAGTTGCCGTACCAGGCGGTGATACAGCCCAACCGGATGATCTCAATTGTGAATCTGTAAAAGATTGTGAGGGTTTTAGGTACCAAACCAAAATTCTTCATTCTCCTGAGGTTGATAAGGCGCTGTTGCGCCTTCTTCACCACACTATCTGTGTGGGGGAACCTTTTCAGTTTGTCATTGATGTGTACGCCGTCGAACTTTCCACCTTCTTTACCGCGGTCCCGTCAATGTGGATAGATGGGTGCTCCCTCTGCTGCTTCCTGAAGTCCACAATCATCTCCTTTGTTTGGTTGACGTTGAGTGGAAGGTTATTTTCCTGGCACCACACTCCCAGGGCCTTCACCTCCTCCATGTAGGCTGTCTTGTCATTGTTGGTAACCAGGCCTACTACTGTTGTGTTGTATGCAAACTTGATGATTGAGTTGGAGGCGTGCGTGGCTCCGCAGTCATGGTTGAACAGGGAGTACAGGAGGGGGCTGAGCACGCACCCTTGTGAGTCACCTGTGTTGAGGATCAGCGAAGTGGAGGTGTTGTTTCCTACCTTCACCACCTGGGGGAAGCCCGTCAGGAAGTCTAGGACCCAGTTGCACAGAGCAGGGTTCAGACTCAGGGCCCTGAGCTTAAGTCAAAGAACACCAGTACGGAATCCCCACGTTGGAATGGCTACAATTTTATAGACCATTAGACCAGAAAATATGGAGCTGATGCTACATGTTGACCTGGTTAACCTGTCTAGGATCAGCGTGGCGCTAGCGGCACACCCCCCCCCCCCCCCACTGAAAAACCAGTGCCGCGAAATTCAAAAAAAATATTTTTTTTAAATATTTAACTTTCACACATTAAAGTCCAATACAGCTAATGAAAGACACAGATCTTGTGAATCCAGTCAACATTTCCGATTTTTAAAATGTTTTACAGGGAAGACACAATATGTAAAGATGTACATCTATTACCTAAAAACACATTAGCATAATCCACCATCTTTTATTTGTCCACCAACACCAGTAGCCATCACCAATTCGGCTAAACTAAGATATTTATAGCCCCTAACCAACAAAAAAACTCATCAGATGACAGTCTGATAACATATTTATGGTATGGGATAGGTTTTGTTAGAAAAAAGTGCATATTTCAGGTAGATGGCATAGGTTACAATTGCACCCACCGTCACAAATGGAATAGAAAAACTACTTAGAGCAACGTGTTTACCTACTTACTAATCATCAAACATTTCGTAAAAATACACAGCATACACGAATCGAAAGACACAGATCCTGTGAATACAGACAATATTTCAGATTTTCTAAGTGTCTTACAGCGAAAACACAATAAATCGTTATATTAGCTTAGCACATAGCAATTAGCAGCCCAGCAATGATTCTAGCCAAAGTGAGCGATAAAAGTCAACATCGCCAAAAGATATTAATTTTTTCACTAACCTTCTCAGAATTCTTCCGATGACACTCCTGTAACATCACATTACAACATGCATATACAGTTTGATCGAAAATGTTTATATTTAGCCACCAAAATCATGGTTAGACAATGTGAAATGTAGACAAGCTGGTAAAGAAAAAGTCCTTGCGCCACTTAGACAGTGATCTACTCTTATACATAAATACTCATAAACGTGACTAAAAAATATAGGGTGGACAGGGATTGATAGACAATTTAATTCTTAATACAATTGCGTTATTACATTTTTTAATTTATCCTTACTTTTCAATACAGTTTGCGCCAAGCGAAGCTACGTCAAAAAACATGGCGTCCTAAGCCACTAAAATGTTTCGACAGAAACACGATTTATCATAATAAAAATGTCCTACCTTGAGCTGTTCTTCCATCAGTATCTTGGGCAAAGGATCCTTTCTTGGGAGGAATCGTCTTTTGGTGGAAAGCTGTCCTCTTGCCATGTGAAAATGCCAACTGCGTTCGGGATGAACTGAAAGCGTGCCCACCTATTCACAGCGTTAAAGAAATAAATGTCCCAAAATCGCACTAAACGGATATAAATTGCTATAAAACGCTTTAAATTAACTACCTTATGATGTTTTTAACTCCTATAACGAGTGAAAAGATGACCGGAGAAATATAACAGGCTAAACTAAGCTTGGAACAGGAGAGGGTCGGTGTCCTCCACGCGCGTTACGCAGCAAGAAAAGACTTGCTAGCTACAGGGTTTTTTCATTTGTAGTGCCTGTGAACGCGACCCCATTGGAATCGTCATCACGTAAAGGCATCCAGGGGAAGACGTAAGAAGTGTCCGTACAGTCATAGCAATATCAGTGCCTTTTTAACTGACTTCAGAACAGTGGCCAACATTTCTGAAATCTGAATCCATGTCAGGGAAATTGCTGTAGAATGGGCTCTGTTCCACTTAGAGACAAAATTTCAACTCCTATAGAAACTATAGACTGTTTTCTATCCAATAATAATAATAATATGCATATTGTACGATCAAGGATTTTGTGGGAAGCCGTTTCAAAAATTAGCCAAATTAGCATAAATAGTCTAAACAGCGCCCCCATCCCCAACAGGTTAAGAACTACAGCTCTAAAGGCCCAGGAGACCAGACTGCGTGTAGTATTGGCTGCACGGCTGGAAATGGTTCAACTCTGAGACTATTCACGACTACATAATAAGAGCAAATCCTGGATCAAGAATTACTAGTCTGCAGCTGGAAATTACGTCAGTCTAGTACGAGAATACCAACAACCGCGGAAGCATCTATTCTACGCAACGGCCATCTGTACGGCTGACATTGCCATTACAACAGACACTATCCAGAGCCGCTGAGAAAGCAACAACTATGAAAGACATTGTGACTTCTTGGGAAGTTAACCAGAGACTCTCTGATGAACTGACTCTCCAGCGATTCCAACAGAGAAGACAATAACAACATACTGGCGTAAATATATACAATGCAATTATTTTCGAATGAGCGGCCATTCATGTGCAAAGGATTAGCATTTCAGTTAATATAATTATCAACTGTGTATAGTGAATCCATTTTGTCTTTCCCACTTTTTATCTGTCCCCACCCCTTTCCATTGTCTACCAAGCCGTCATACCGGTTTAGCCCACTAGGGACTTATCAATGCATTTCGTTAGTAACCAATCACTATATTGTTTGTTTATGTATGTGTGTCGTTTGATTAGTTAGTTAGTAAATAAATAATTAAACAAATTTGTATATCACTGATTCATGATTTAGGCTCGAGTTCATGCAGACATCCAAGGGTTTGCGACTTTCAGTAATGAGAACTGATGAGGTAATAGTAACACATTAGTACAAGACTACCTCGATAAGATATGAAAATATCTGAAGAGTGCATTCGGGAAATAGAGACTATAAACATTTTCCCGTGGTCCCCCCGACTTCCTAGTTAATTAAAGTTTACATGATTAGTTTAAACACGTAATAATAATTACACATAGAGAATTGATTTGATAAAATAACAGCCTTCACATTTAATGATAGTCACAGACAGAACACTGTGGGGATGTTTTTCAGTGGCAGGGACTGGGAGACTAGTCAGGATCAAAGGAAAGATGAACGGAGCAAAGAACAGAGAGATCCTTGATGAAAACCTGCTCCAGAGCTCTCAGGACCTCAGACTGGGGTGAAGGTTCACCTTCTAACAGGACAATGACCCTAAGCACACAGCCAAGACAATGCAGGAGTGGCTTCGGGACAAGTCTATGAATGTCCTTGAGTGGCCCAGCCAGAGCCTGGACTTGAACCCGATCTAAAATCTCTGGAGGGACCTGAAAATAGCTGTGCTGCGAGGCTCCCCATCCACCTGACAGAGCTTGAGCGGATCTGCAGAGAAGAATCGAGAACTCCCCAAATACAGGTGTATCAAGCTTGTAGCATCATACCCATGAAGACTCGAGGCTATAATCACTGTCAAAAGTGCTTCAACAAAGTACTGAGTAAAGCGTCTCAGTACTTACTGTTTGTGCTATAAATGTGATTTTTCAGTTGTAATTTTTTTATACATTTGCAAACATTTCTAAAAACCTGCTTTTGCTTTGTCATTGTGGGGTATTGTGTGTAGATTTATGAGGGAAAACAAATAATGTTATCAATTTTAGAATAACGCTGTAATGTAACAAAATGTGGAAAAAGTCTAGGGGTCTGAATACTTCAAGAATGCACTGTATATCATAGATCCCTTGCAATGTATATCAGTAGGCAAAGCATTACAATACAGGACAAAAAAAACTAAATTCAATCCCCCAGGACCTTTCCACAAATACCTATCACACGTCTCTAGGTGTTCTTAGGATGAACAGCATGCAAATAGAAGATACACTGACGTTTTCTATGGAGTGCGTTCGGGAGAGGCGAAAAGTCATTTTAATGAGTCACTCAAAAGAATGCCAGACGTGTAATTCGCTAAATGACCCCAGATCCTTTTATAAAGTGACGAGCCCAGCACATAGAGAAGGCTAATTAACGCCACACTCACAATAGGAAGGAACAAATTATGGGCCCGCTTCAAAATGTCAAGATAACCAATTACCAAATGAAAATGGCCTTTACTGGTTCCATGTTGGCCACAGGTGATGAAACCACCTGGGATAATAGAAAAAGGAGAGTAAAGGGTTTTCCAGACTATCCATGGCCGATCATAGAACGTGTAAAAGGTGGAACCATAAACATGTTGTAGCTCATGCCTGTAATGCCCAGCTTGAATAGTTTTCAAAAAGTAGTTGGTGTAAAAGAGCTTGAGTCGTTTTACAAATGGATGCCGTAAACACAGTAACATTTGGCAAACAGATTCCTCCTGCCATGTTCTCTCTCTAGCTCTCTCTCTCTCTATCTAGCTCTCTCTCTTTCCCTCTCTCTATCTCTAGCTCTATCTAGCTCTCTCTCTCCCTCTCTCTTTCCCCCTCTCTCTCTCTCTCTATCTATCTCTCTCTCTCTCTCTCTCTCTCTCTCTCTTTCCCTCTCTCCCTCTCTCTCTCCCTCTCTCTATGTCTCTCTCTCTTTCCCTCTCTCTCTCTCTCTCTAGCTCTCTCTCTATCTATCTCTCTCTCTCTCTTTCCCTCTCTCCCTCTCTCTCTAGCTCTCTCTCTCCCTCTCTCTCTGTCTCTCTCTCTAGCGCTCTCTCTCTTTCCCTCTCTGTCTCTCTCTCTAGCACTCTCTCTCTTTCCCTTTCTCTCTTTCTCTCCTCCTCTCTCTTTCCCTCTTTCTCTCTCTCTATCTCTCTCTAGCTCTCTCTAGCTCTCTCTCTCTCCCACTCTTTCTATTTCTCTCTCTCACTAGCTCTCTCCCTCTTTCCCTCTCTCTCTCTCTCTCTCTTTCCCCTTCCCTCCCCTGTGTATAGACACTCATCCTGACTTTATAAGACAACTGTAATAGCGTTTTAACTTCCAGGAGAGCTTCCACACACCCGAGTGACCTGTCATTGTTTGACCTGCCATAATTAATTTCTATTCATTCTGTTTTGTTTAGCATTTCAATCCACTACACAGATCATAATCTCCCCTGACAAAGGTACCAAGACCTATTTTGTTCTCCAGGCAGTTGCCCGGGAGATGGAGATAGACATCATGTTTAAGTGAAGAATGGGCCTCTGAGTGACTGATATCTCAGGTAGACGAAGTGCACGAGAGCGAAAGTGCGAGAGAGTACGAGAGAGAGTGCGAGAGAGAGTGCGTGAGAGAGAGAGCGTGAGAGAGAGAGCGCGAGAGAGTGCGCGAGAGAGTACGAGAGAGAGTGCGAGAGAGAGAGCGCGAGAGAGAGAGTGCGAGAGAGAGTGCGCGAGAGAGTGAGCGAGAGAGAGAAAGAGATTCCCCAATGGGCATAAACTGGTTGTTGCAACATAATTATTCAACGTATTGTGACGTGGAAAAGACATTGGATTTTGAAAAAAGTTGTTCATTTTGATGGTAACATTTCAACCACAGGATGGTGTTATCATGGTAACCACATTTCAACATAGACTAATCTTGTATAAAACATGTTGAATTTGTACCTTTAAAAACAACATCAGCTGTTCAATGTTATATCCACTCAGTTGATCTATCTACAGCACCTCCTACTGGAGAGTTGGTCTATCTACCGCACCTCCTACTGGAGAGTTGGTCTATCTACAGCACCTCCTACTGGAGAGTTGGTCTATCTACAGCACCTCCTACTGGAGAGTTGATCTATCTACAGCACCTCCTACTGGAGAGTTGATCTACCTACACCACCCCCTACTGCAGAGTTTATATATCTACAGCACCTCCTACTGGAGAGTTTATATATCTACAGCACCTCCTACTGGAGAGTTTATATATCTACAGCACCTCCTACTGGAGAGTTTATATATCTACAGCACCTCCTACTGGAGAGTTGATCTACCTACACCACCCCCTACTGCAGAGTTTATATATCTACAGCACCTCCTACTGGAGAGTTTATATATCTACAGCACCTCCTACTGGAGAGTTGATATATCTATAACACCTCCTACTGGAGAGTAGATCTATCTACAGCACCTCCTACTGGAGAGTTGATATATCTACAGCACCTCCTACTGGAGAGTTGATCTATCTACAGCACCTCCTACTGGAGAGTTGATCTGTCTACAGCACCTCCTACTGGACAGTTGATCTATCTACAGCACCTCCTACTGGAGAGTTCACCTATCTACAGCTACACCTTGGTTTCCCATACAGGGTTTTAACCAATCCCTGCTTACTGTAGCCATGATTTTAGTGACTGACTGTTATCAATGTCCTATCGGGAGAATGATTATTGTTAAAAACGAAAAAGATTAGCTGTTGCTGTCAAAGTCATTCCAAAGGGAAAGTTTAACAGAGCAAAATGAAATGTCACCATCCGTTATCACTCATGTAACATCAATGATGCTATTTAGACCTACAGTATATAGAATTCTGCGGAGTCATCAACAGCTATTGTTTCAATTCAATACAGGATTCAAGTAAAAATAGACAGTGCATACACCTAGAGTTTCAATGTCTGGTTAATTCAAAATGTACTGATATTTAGTCATGTTGAATTGTGTTTGGTTGTGAAACACAACCAAATATCAACGTTTGAAGGAGATCTTCTGCTTGGATAGGGCCATCTTGGCCACTGGTTTAGTCTGGCATTAATTCCAGATTGTTTTCAAATTAATCATCGATTTGTTGGATTCACATCTCTATCACAACATAAAATAAAAGTTAAAGAATAGGAGAAAATCGAAATAAAGCCCTGGCCTTAGTTATCTTTGTTTTCTGTCATATTTTGGTTAGGTCAGGGTGTGACAGGGGGCATGTTTGTGTGTATTTGTCTCGTCTTGGGTGGTTGTATGGTATAGGGGGTTTTGGGTAGAGTGTATGGGTTTGTGTTGAGTGTAGGTGTCTAGGTATGTCTTTGGTTGCCTGAATGGTTCTCAATCAGAGACAGCTGTCATTCATTGTCTCTGATTGGGAGCCACATTTAAGGCAGCCATAGGCATTAGGCTATTGTGGGTAATTGTCTATGTGTAGTGTTTAGTGTCAGCACTATTTTGTTTGAATAGCTTCACGGTCGTCTGTTTGCTGTTTTGTTCGTTTGTTCGTCTTCATAATAAAAGAAGATGTCTTTCTATCACGCTGCGCCTTGGTCCACTCTGACTCATTACGATGATCGTGACAGAATTACCCACCAAACTCGGACCAAGCAGCGTGATAAGCAGCAGCAGGAGCAGCGCATACAGGATTCTTGGACATGGGAGGAGATACTGGATGGTAAGGGACCTTGGGCACAACCGGGAGAATATCGCCTCCCTCGTGAAGAGCTGGAGGGAGCTAAAGCCGAGAGGAGGCGATATGAGGAGGCAGCACGGAAGCAAGGCTGGAAGCCCGCGAGTCAAACCCAAAAATTTCTTGGGGGGGGTTACAACGGAATGTGGCGAAGTCAGGTAGGAGACCTGCGCCAACTCCCTATGCTTACCGTGGAGTCCAAGAGTACGGGCAGACACCGTGTTATGCGGTAGAGCGCATGGTGTCTCCTGTACGTGTGCATAGCCCGGTGCGGGTTATTCCACCTCCCCGCACTGGCAGGGCTAGATTGAGTATTGAGCCAGGTGCCATGAAGCCGGCTCAACGCATCTGGTCTCCAGTGTGTCTCCTCGGGCCGGCATACATGGCACCAGCCTTATGCATGGTGTCCCCGGTACGCCTACCCAGCCCAGTGCGGGTTATTCCACCTCCCCGCACTGGTCGGGCTACGGGGAGCATACAACCAGGTAAGGTTGGGCAGGCTCAGTGCTCAAGGAAGCCAATACGCCTGCATGGTCCGGTATATCCGGCGCCACCTCCCCGCCCGAGCCCAGTACCACCAGTGCCAACACCACGCACCAGGCTTCCAGTGTGTCTCCAGAGCCCTGTTCCTCCTCCACGCACTCGCCCTATGGCTCGTGTCTCCAGCCCGGTACCACCAGTTCCGGCACCACGCACCTAGCCTCCTGTGCGTCTCCAGAGTCCTGTGCGTCCTGTTGCTGCTCCCCGCACTTGCCTTGATGTGCGTGTCCTTAGCCCGGTACCTCCAGTTCCGGTACCACGCACCAGGCCTACTGTGCGCCTCAGCCGGCCAGAGTCTGGCGTCTGCCCAGTGCCGCCTGCACTGCCCGTCTGCCCAGAGCCGTCAGAGCTGCCCGTCTGCCCAGAGCCGTCAGAGCTGCCCGTCTGCCCAGAGCCGCCAGAGCTGCCCATCTGCCCAGAGCCGTTAGAGCTGCCCGTCTGCCCCGAGCCGTCAGAGCCGCCCCTCTGTCAGGAGCCGCTAGAGCCGTCCGCCAGACAGGAGCAGCCAGAGCCGTCCGCCAGACAGGAGCACCCAGAGCCGTCTGCCAGACAGGAGCAGCCAGAGCCGCCCGCCAGACAGGAGCAGCCAGAGCCGCCCGCCAGCCAGGAGCAGCCAGAGCCGCCCGCCAGCCAGGAGCAGCCAGAGCCGCCCGCCAGCCAGGAACAGCCAGAGCCGGCCGCCAGCCAGGAGCAGCCAGAGCCGCCCGCCAGCCAGGAGCAGCCAAAGCCGCCCGCCAGCCATGACCAGCCACAGCCGCCCGCCAGCCAGGATCTGCCAGAGCCGCCAGCCAGCCAGGATCTGCCAGAGCCGCCAAAGCGGGTATTAACTATGGTGGAGTGGGGGCCACGTCCCGCACCCGAGCCGCCGCCGTAGGAAGGCCCACCCGGACCCTCCCCTTCTGTGTCAGGTTTTGCGGCCGGAGTCCGCACATTTGGGAGGAGGGTACTGTCACGCCCTGGCCTTAGTTATCTTTGTTTTCTGTAATATTTTGGTTAGGTCAGGGTGTGACAGGAGGGATGTTTGTGTGTATTTGTCTCGTCTTGGGTGGTTGTATGGTATAGGGGGTTTTGGGTAGAGTGTATGGGTTTGTGTTGAGTGTAGGTGTCTAGGTATGTCTATGGTTACCTGAATGGTTCTCTATTAGAGACAGCTCTCATTCATTGTCTCTTATTGGGAGCCATATTTAAGGCAGCCATAGGCATTAGGCTATTGTGGGTAATTGTCTATGTGTAGTGTTTAGTGTCAGCACTATTTGTTTGAATAGCTTCACGGTCGTCTGTTTGTTGTTTTTGTTCGTTTGTCGTCTTCATAATAAAAGAAGATGTCTTTATATCACGCTGCGCCTTGGTCCTCTATTCAAAACTACGACGATCGTGACAATAACCTTTATTTGATATGATTTCGGCCTACTTAGTTTTTTGGTTGAGATTGAGAAGTGAATCCAACATATCAATTATTAATTTGTAGACAAACTGGAATTAAAGCCAGACAGTGGCACAGATGGAACTATCCAAGCAGTACTATAGATACATCTCTTTTAAAAGTCGATGTTTGGTTGCCTTGTCAACCAAACACAATTCAGTATTACTATTGTAATCCAGTAAATAGACTAAAGTTAAGGCTATTTAATGAACTAACGTTACATCCATGACACCGTGACTTACTGTAACTATAAATGTCTTCTTAGGACATCATGTAAAGAGTGCATGTTCAAGATAGAGTTCAAAGGTCGTCACAGGTCTGTGGAGAACTTCACGATCCGAATTCAGAATCTCGAAAGGTATTTATCCCGTACACAATGTACTTTCATGTAATCTCAACTGTCCCTTGATTATTTGCTATTAGATGAAGCATAGTGATAAGTAACACATTTGTTGTAATAAACAAAATATCTGACATTGTACTCCCATTTTAACTTTGCTGTGTATTTATATGGTTGAAATCGCAGTGATAGACATTTCGGAGACAACTAAACGAAAAATCTGACATTGGTTTTTCACTGGAATTTGGTTGTGCTTTTAGATGGTTGAAAGCATAATGAAAACACATTGGAACCAACTCATTTCTGCCTTTATTTTTGAGTGGGTGACAATCGGTTGTAATCTCATTGACCAACATCTCAACCAAATATTACCCAATTAACCAAGTTGAAATGGCGTGGTGTACCCAGTGGTTAGTGTGAAGCATGAAGGATGGACGACGTGAAGGGGGGATAAAAATATATTTCGACCTGTATTTTCCATTTAAAGACATTTTGCAAGTGAGCACCCACTAGGATCTGAGGACTGGGAGCCATTTTGAAGTTTCGTACATGCTTCAGAGAAGCGGGGAGCTGAACTGGAAGAGATAGAAATATCTCAGCTCTGGCTGTTTCATTTCCTGTTTTTTTTCTGGTTCCCCCTGTTTTTAACAGGAAGCTGAGCTGTTGTCTTCTTATTTTCTACCGAACAGCAGGACAGTGTACCTACACGCACTGGAAACACTGCAAATCACATACTCACCAACACACACACCACACACACACACACACGCACACACACACACACACAAATAAAACAGCAATGGGGAGAGTAGCCTTGCACTCAAAATGACGGTGCATCTGTCACATTGACACTATTTGCTGGAGAGACACTTAATCCACAGACACAATTGTGTGGCAATCTTCTCTGACACAAAAAAAAGGGGGGGGGGCTCCAAACTGCTTCTGACTGACTGACTCGCCGGCCTGCCTGCCTGCCTGCCTGCAACCCGGCTTAATGCATGCAAATAACAGACAGCCATTGACATGGGCAGATTTAGTATGCTTTGCAGCATTTTAGTTCACAAGAAAGGGACGGTAATTTGGCACCATTATTCCATCCTCTGAATCCCTAATCATGCCTCTAGTATTACCCTCTCTGTAATTTGGGAGGAATAATCCAGACCATTGTATCTATCACCCCCCTTCAGAAGACAGGGGGAGTTTCAGACGTTCCTTTTCTGACTAGCCCTTGCTACCAGAGGGAGAGGGGAGAGGAGAGACGCGGTGAGGGTGGGGCTGTGGCTGCTGTCGACACTGGTATTATGACATGACTCTAGTCTAACCACATCTACTCTTCTCCCCCTCCTGACCCCTCTCTTTCACCCCACCCCCACCACCACCAACACTGCTGCCTAACATGCCTCGTCCCATAGAAACAGCTCACTGTAGTTCTCTCTTCAGGAATATCTTTTGAAGATTTGGAGGCTTTTGTATGGCGGCCGCTTGTCTTGAATGAGTCACTGATAGAGATGTGACTGACTGACCGACTGTGTGGGTGGGAGTGAGTAAAATGTATATGCCCCGCGTGTTGGAGGGAGATGAGGGAGTTGGGTGCAGTAGAGCAGAGGGGTGGGGGTAGTTACTTGGCCCCTTCTCTGACCAGGGGGAGATGAGAGAGTTGGGTGCAGTAGGGCAGAGGGGTGGGGGTAGGTACTTGGCCCCTTCTCTGACCAGGGGGAGATGAGAGAGTTGGTTGCAGTAGGGCAGAGGGGTGGGGGTAGTTACTTGGCCCCTTCTCTGACCAGGGGGAGATGAGAGAGTTGGATGCAGTAGAGCAGAGGGGTGGGGGTAGTTACTTGGCCCCTTCTCTGAACAGGGGGAGATGAGAGAGTTGGATGCAGTAGAGCAGAGGGGTGGGGGTAGTTACTTGGCCCCTTCTCTGACCAGGGGGAGATGTGAGAGATGTGTGCAGTAGAGCAGAGGGGTGGTGGTAGTTACTTGGCCCCTTCTCTGACCAGGGGGAGATGAGAGAGTAGGGTGCAGGAGGGGTGAGGGGTTTGGGTAGTTACTTTGCCCCTTCTCTGACCAGGGGGTGAATTATATATGTGAAAAGACCAAACTGCCACAGTTGTTGAAGAAAAACACCTAGTTATTTGAGAGTGGTCTACAATATCAACCTCTAATAGCGGACACGTATAAAGATGGCGGCCCCCATGTAGGCCTTGAAGATGGCGGCCCCCATGTAGGCCTTGAAGATGGCGGCCCCAATGTAGGCCTTGAAGATGGCGGCCCCCATGTAGCCCTTGAAGATGGCGGCCCCCATGCAGGCCTTGAAGATGGCGGCCCCCATTTCAGGCCTTGAAGATGGCGGCCCCCATCTAGCCCTTGAAGATGGCGGCCCCAATGTAGGCCTTGAAGATGGCGGCCCCCATGTAGGCCTTGAAGATGGCGGCCCCCATCTAGCCCTTGAAGATGGCGGCCCCCATGCAGGCCTTGAAGATGGCGGCCCCCATGTAGGCCTTGAAGATGGCGGCCCCAATGTAGGCCTTGAAGATGGCGGCCCCCATCTAGCCCTTGAAGATGGCGGCCCCCATGCAGGCCTTGAAGATGGCGGCCCCCATGCAGGCCTTGAAGATGGCGGCCCCCATCTAGCCCTTGAAGATGGCGGCCCCCATGTAGGCCTTGAAGATGGCGGCCCCCATGCAGGCTTTGAAGATGGCGGCCTCCATGGTGGCCTTGAAGATGGCGGCCCCCATGCAGGCCTTGAAGATGGCGGCCACCATGTAGGCCTTGAAGATGGCAGCCCCCATCTAGCCCTTGAAGATGGCGGCCCCCATCTAGGCCTTGAAGATGGCGGCCCCCATGTAGGCCTTGAAGATGGCGGCCCCTATCTAGGCCTTAATAATGGCGGCCCCCATGTAGGCCTTAAAGATGGCGGCCCCCATGTAATCCTTAAAGATGGTGGCCCCCATGTAGGCCGTAAGGATGGCGGACGTCATGTAGACCTTAATAATGGCGGCCCCCATTGACTGTTGACGCTAATAAACATGTTGACTGTTGACGTTAATAAACATGTTGACTGTTGACGTTAATAAACATGTTGACTTTTGACGCTAATTAACATGTTGACTGTTGACGTTAATAAACATGTTGACTTTTGACGCTAATTAACATGTTGACTGTTGACGCTAATAAACATGTTGACTGTTGACGGTAATAAACATGTTGACTGTTGACGGTAATAAACATGTTGACTGTTGACAATAATAAACATGTTGACTGTTGACGGTAATAAACATGTTGACTGTTGACACTAATAAACATGTTGACTGTTGACGGTAATTAACATGTTGACTGTTGACGCTAATAAACATGTTGACTGTTGATGCTAATAAACATGTTGACGCTAATAAACATGTTGACGCTAATAAACATGTTGACTGTTGACACTAATTAACATGTTGACTGTTGACACTAATAAACATGTTGACTGTTGACGTTAATAAACATGTTGACTGTTAACGCTAATAAACATGTTGACACTAATAAACATGTTGACTGTTAACGCTAATAAACATGTTGACACTAATAAACATGTTGACTGTTGACGCTAATAAACATGTTGACACTAATAAACATGTTGACTGTTGACGTTAATAAACATGTTGACTGTTGACGTTAATAAACATGTTGACTGTTAACGCTAATAAACATGTTGACACTAATAAACATGTTGACTGTTAACGCTAATAAACATGTTGACACTAATAAACATGTTGACTGTTGACGGTAATTAACATGTTGACTGTTGACGCTAATAAACATGTTGACTGTTGACACTAATAAACATGTTGACTGTTGACGTGAATAAACATGTTGACTGTTGACGGTAATAAACATGTTGACTGTTGACGCTAATAAACATGTTGACGCTAATAAACATGTTGACTGTTGACACTAATAAACATGTTGACTGTTGACGCTAATAAACATGTTGACGCTAATAAACATGTTGACTGTTGACGTTAATAAACATGTTGACTGTTGACGTGAATAAACATGTTGACTGTTGACGGTAATAAACATGTTGACTGTTGACGCTAATAAACATGTTGACTGTTGACGCTAATAAACATGTTGACTGTTGACACTAATAAACATGTTGACTGTTGACACTAATAAACATGTTGACTGTTGACGTTAATAAACATGTTGACTGTTGACGTTAATAAACATGTTGACTGTTAACGCTAATAAACATGTTGACACTAATAAACATGTTGACTGTTGACACTAATAAACATGTTGACACTAATAAACATGTTGACTGTTGACGTTAATAAACATGTTGACTGTTGATGCTAAAAAACATGTTGACACTAATAAACATGTTGACTGTTGACGGTAATAAACATGTTGACTGTTGACACTAATAAACATGTTGACTGTTGACGGTAATAAACATGTTGACTGTTGACACTAATAAACATGTTGACTGGTGACATTAATAAACATGTTGACTGTTGACGCTAATAAACATGTTGACTGTTGACGCTAATAAACATGTTGACTGTTGACACTAATAAACATGTTGACACTAATAAACATGTTGACTGTTGACATTAATAAACATGTTGACTGTTGACGCTAATAAACATGTTGACTGTTGACGCTAATAAACATGTTGACTGTTGACGCTAATAAACATGTTGACGCTAATAAACATGTTGACTGTTGACACTAATAAACATGTTGACTGTTGACATTAATAAACATGTTGACTGTTGACGTTAATAAACATGTTGACTGTTGACGGTAATAAACATGTTGACACTAATAAACATGTTGACTGTTGACGTTAATAAACATGTTGACTGGTGACGGTAATAAACATGTTGACACTAATAAACATGTTGACTGTTGACGCTAATTAACATGTTGACTGGTGACATTAATACACATGTTGACTGTTGACGGTAATAAACATGTTGACTGTTGACGTGAATAAACGTAATTGACACATTTGATTTTGTTCAAGTGCTTTGAAATCGGAACAATTCTTAAAACAGTATGATACGAACGTTTCTAATAATGCATTTAGCTAGCTTGCCAATATGACTTTGACGATATGGTCAACCTATCTATGTTATCCACATTGATACATTTGTAATTGTCCAAAACAGATTTGTTGTCATATTTTGGTTGAAAGGGATGCAAGGTCAGTGGTGAAACATCACAACTTGTAACCTGTGATTGCGACTTGGAGGGTTGTTCAAGTGAAACTTCCAAGTCGGAACTCTGAACTTTCGATAACTCTGACAGCATGTGAACATCCCATTGGCTGTGGTCTGCATTTCGGTTACACCCTCTTCATACCCATAATCACTTCCTGGTTTGAGTGCATGTTGTGGTCATGAAATGTTTGGTAACTAGGAAACTGTTTTTAGTTAAGAGCGTAGTTCTCAAGCCATACTCATAGTGAGTATTTTCTCAAAGAAATGTAAGGGATATTGTACTGTATCAGAAAAGGTTTCCTTTTGTGGATTATTGACTTGCAAAAACCAAAGTGTGGAAGGGTATTTCTAAGGCCTACTTTTGGGGCATATATTTTGGGGATCTCTCTGGACTACATTCGGATTACAACAAAATTGGTCAAATCAATCTTTTTTTTTTGTATCATATGGCTGAACTCATTCTGTCCCAAAGTAAGACCGTCTCAAACAATAAGACAGTATACATTCAGAAACTCAGTTTTATGCTAGGCGTATTGTGAAGTGATATCTTCAACAGTTCTGTGAAAAACCCAAGGGGGGGGGGGGGGTGGGGGGGGTGTGGAACAAGATGTCAAGAGTCCCAAAATAGCCCTTAGCTGGAGGGTTGGAGACGGAAGCATTGGTTCTAAAGTAGATCTGCTGTGTTCAGCCACTGCTAGTTGACTCTCCCCTCTCCTTCAAAGGAACAGAAATGGCATGACAGTTTATCTCTCAGGCTACACCACAAAGAGGTCCCTAACAGTGTACTAAATCCTCTGTAGAGCTTTTTTACACCTTCTTGCTAGCTTGTTTTGTTGCAGAGTAAAACATGGTCATGCTTTCTTTTTTATCACGGTGACGCACACACACGTATATATTTTCACAAATGCAAAATGTAGACCTACTCAGAGGTTGGAACTGAGTCACTATTATACAAGTCACACGGTCAGAGTCTCAAGTCAAGTCCCAAGTAGAATGAGTCTTGAGTCAAGTCCCAAGTAGAATGAGTCTTGAGTCAAGTCCCAAGTAGAATGAGTCTTGAGTCAAGTCCCAAGTAGAATGAGTCTTGAGTCAAGTCCCAAGTAGAATGAGTCTTGAGTCAAGTCCCAAGTAGAATGAGTCTTGAGTCAAGTCCCAAGTAAAATGAGTCTTGAGTCAAGTCCCAAGTAGAATGAGTCTTGAGTCAAGTCCCAAGTAGAATGAGTCTTGAGTCAAGTCCAGTCATGCATTCTAAGAACAATTCCAGTTTTTTCAAGTCAAATCTATACATGCAACGACTTGTTCAAGTACAAATAGTTTTATTTATTGATGCTACCTGTCTGGTAGTTGAACAAATCCATGGAGACTCTGCGCCACAAAATCAGACAAAATGTTACCATACTAGTTCAGAGTAAGTCAGTCTCAAATCAAAGATGAGTCCCTAGTCTTAAAGGCTCCAACAACTAATAAATTGGCCCTTTTCATTATTTCATCTACAACGCAGTTTTATTTTGCAATTATAAAGTAGGGGCCTTGTAGCAGTGGTAAGGGCATGAACTCAGCAGAAGGCAAGGCAGGTTGATGTGCACATTCTAGATTTATTTACAGGTCTTGGGGATCCAATGGTAAAAGCGCCATATCATACATAATATACAAGTAGTTTTAGCAAACATACACGGGCAATAGCGCAAAATAAATAGCCTAGCGGGCTTAACCTGTCCTGTCTGAATGTACACCGGTAGAGGGCAAGACTGTACAGCCTCACCTTGAGAAAACAAATCAAATTGTCTAATGGGAGCTCAAAAAGGTTCAAAAAAGCACTTGGCCCCTCCTAGAATCATACAACTACCCAATTGGCAATTACAACCAATAAACTGGATCTACAATGTTAGTAAATTGCCACATCCATTGTTACGTTGGTACGTTAATCTTAAACAGACAAAATGATTATTCATGATATTTCATCACCGTTCATTCATTCATACATGGAACTGTTATTTTATTGTGTTCAATGTACTGACTCCGAAAGCGTGCCGCGCAGGCCACATAGCCTATTTCCAGGCGCACGGAGACTCGCACTCCTGTTACGCACAACTAGAATGACAGACACATAGGTCACAGACAGACAGCACTCCGACATGACCCAGGAAAACATAACAAAGGAAACCTAACATTGATTACATGAACAGAACTTCCACCTTGTGAGTTCTTGCGAACGTTCATGTGCACAGTAAACATCTCGTCCACTCAGAGATTAAACGGTAAATTAAAATGTATCCATATCAAACACATGACACAGAAATGTCCAAGTGTTGCAATCAACAGTACAGGGATGGAATAATGAAATGCTAGCAATTATTGTAGGATTAGATAGGATATAAATCTACCAAATATGCATCTACACCTCTGAAAGGCAATTCAACAAGAGAACATAGCTTCCAAAGGCACAGTTCATAAGTAAATTAGCAAATGCAAGATTCATAAGTAATTGATCAATTTCAAGCAATTTTAATATACCAAAAGACCAGTAGGCCTATGCTAGTAAGTAATTGTTGCTTGATTGATGCCCCATTTCTGGTGAGTTTACAGAGTAACCAGTTCATATTCTTGATCACAAAATAATCTTTTGAGTTGCATATTTATTTATTATGGTAATCCCTACAATTTGACTATTGTGCTGCAATCTGTAAGCTATCTCACCCTAACTGTGTTGATTGACAGTTTGTGTTGATTTCACTAGCCAATCTGTTGCATGTATATTTTGCAAGGGACATAATGCGGCTACTGTCCCTGGCTGTTTGGAGAGTAAGGCTAACCCATGGAGACTTTGCGCCACAAAATAAGTGACAAAATGTTACAAAACCTGGCCAAAATTAACAATCAGTCTCGAGTCAAAGTCGACTCCCGAGTCTTAAGGCTTCATGTCCAGGTCAAGTCTAAAGTTATTTTATATCTGTAACGAGTGCGTTGGGAGTCGGGAAGCAAGTTCAGGAAGTGCATCATTTAATTGACAAATGAACAAAACAAGAATCCCCAACAACGCAGAGACAGTTAACAGAAACAATGAGGAAGGAACCCAAAGGGAGTGACTGATATAGGGAAGGTAATCAGGGAAGTGATGGAGTCCAGGTGAGTCTGATGACGCACAGGTGTGCGTAATGATGGTGACCAGCCCTGCTGATGAGCGGGAACCTGTCGCTGGCTGTGGCGCGGGAACCTGACAGACCGGTTAGGCAGGGGTGCCTGGCAATCCGGCTGAGGCATGTGAGCCTGATGAGCCAGCTGAGGCAGGGGAGCCTGGCGATCTGGCTGAGGCATGAGAGCCTAACGAGCCGGCGGAGGCAGGGGAGCCTGGCGATCTGGCTGAGGCATGAGAGCCTGATGAGCCGGCGGAGGCAGGGGAGCCTGGCGTTCTGTCTGAGGCATGAGAGCCTGTAGCGGCTTCCGGACCCGACGTCATTCCCACCGAAACCAACAACAACAACACTCCCTGATGCTTCCCTTAGGTGAGGTGTTATTCTGTAAAGTCGGGAAGCAAGTTCAGAGAGTGAGTATTTTAATAAATAAACACAACATAATACAAAATAAGAAACACGAACGACGTACAGACATGACACTGGAACAGAAACAATAACGCCTGGGGAAGGAACCAAAGGGAGTGACACATATAGGGAAGGTAATCAGGGAAGTGATGGAGTCCAGGTGAGTCTGATGAGGCGCAGGAGCGCGTCACGATGGTGACAGGTGTGCGTCATAACGAGCAGCCTGATGACCGAGAGGCCGAAGATGGAGCACACGTGACAATATCAATTAAGTCATCAAGTCTTTTTCAATAACCATGTTTCCTTCCACAGTTCTTATGCTAGTAAAATCATAGCATCTAAAAAACATGACAGCTGTGGTGGAAACAGGAAGTTCCGGTACAATTTTATAGACGTCGACAGATAATTTGTTCTTTTGACACGGTGGGATCTTTTTGTTTCGGTAAAATTCATTATGCGAGAAATTGTGTTGGAAATGCCTTTATGTGCAAATACTGATATAATCATCATTATGTCGAAGTAAACTTGGAGTCACGCGACGATATGGTGAGTGATCCTCCCACTAGATTGATATGGTGAGGGATCCTCCCACTATGTTGATATGGTGAGTGATCCTCCCACTATGTTGATATGGTGAGTGATCCTCCCACTATGATGATATGGTGAGTGATCCTCCCACTATGTTGATATGGTGAGTGATCCTCCCACTATGTTGATATGGTGAGTGATCCTCCCACTATGTTGATATGGTGAGTGATCCTCCCACTATGTTGATATGGTGAGTGATCCTCCCACTATGTTGATATGGTGAGTGATCCTCCCACTATGTTGATATGGTGAGTGATCCTCCCACTATGTTGATATGGTGAGTGATCCTCCCACTATGTTGATATGGTGAGGGATCCTCCCACTATGTTGATGTGGTGAGTGATCCTCCCACTGTGATGATATGGTGAGTGATCCTCCCACTGTGTTGATATGGTGAGTGATCATCCCACTATGTTGATATGGTGAGTGATCCTCCCACTATGTTGATATGGTGAGTGATCCTCCCACTGTGATGATATGGTGAGTGATCCTCCCACTATGTTGATATGGTGAGTGATCCTCCCACTATGTTGATATGGTGAGTGATCCTCCCACTATGTTGATATGGTGAGTGATCCTCCCACTATGTTGATATGGTGTGTGATCCTCCCACTATGTTGATATGGTGAGTGATCCTCCCACTGTGTTGATATGGTGAGTGATCCTCCCACTATGTTGATCTGGTGAGTGATCCTCCCACTGTGATGATATGGTGAGTGATCCTCCCACTATGTTGATATGGTGAGTGATCCTCCCACTATGTTGATATGGTGAGTGATCCTCCCACTGTGATTATATGGTGAGTGATCCTCCCACTGTGTTGATATGGTGAGGGATCCTCCCACTATGTTAAAATGGTGAGTGATCCTCCCACTATGTTGATATGGTGATTGATCCTCCCACTATGTTGATATGGTGAGTGATCCTCCCACTATGTTGATATGGTGAGTGATCCTCCCACTATGTTGATATGGTGAGGGATCCTCCCACTGTGATGATATGGTGAGTGATCCTCCCACTATGACTTGGGAAACCATACAGTTTATTAGACTGCAGATTAACCTGTTTGGGGTGCAAGCCCGACCTCGGACCAAAAATGACAACAGCTGCAGAGCGCGAAATTCAAAATCTATTTTTTAAAAATATTTAACTTTTACACATTAACAAGTCCAATACAGCATTTGAAAGATAAACATCTTGTCAATCCAGCCAACATGTCCGATTTTTTAAATGTTTTACAGAGAAAACACCACATATATTTATGTTAGCTCACCACCAAATACAAAAGTGGACAGACACGTATGAATTATGATTATGAAGTATGAATTATGATTGAAGTAGCATGCACAACCAACCGAAATAAACTAAAACCAACCTAAAGAGCCCAGAAAAAACGACCTCAGATGACAGTCATATAACATGTTACACAATAAATCTATGTTTTGTTCATAAAAAGTGCATATTTTAGCTATAAATCTGTTTTACATTGATGCTACCCAAAAATGCTAACACATAGCTAGAGTCTGAATCCAGCCGGGAGTAGCCAGAGAAAATACATACACCAACGTCGGCTACTAATTACACCTCATAAAACATTTCAGAAAAACATATGGTGGATAACTAATGAAAGACAGATATCTTGTGAATACAGACAACATTTCCGATTTTTGAAGTGTTTTACAGCGAAAACACAATATATCGTTATATTAGCTAACATCATAAGCTAGCATAAGGCAGCATTGATTCTAGTCAAGCGCTAGCCTAGCATAGTTAGCAGCGTTAGCATTCAACAGTTCGACATATATATGAAAAAGCATCCCAAATTGGGTCTTATCTTTCTTGGTACTCCATCAGAATGTTGTAACGGGGTCCAATGTCCAGTAGAGTCTTTAGTTGGGTTCCAGAACGAAGGATTCCCCTCTTTGGTTAGCTAGCACGGTAGCATTGCTGCGCCAGAAAGCGTTTCTTCAAAAAATTCTTCCGTCGTTTCACATCTAAAGTCCAGAATAAATTGCAATAATATAATTAAAGTATATTGAAAAAACAACCTTTAGGATGATTTTGTGACATGTAGCAAATAATATCGTAGTCAGGCATCATATTCAAAGTAACCTACCTTGTTCCAGAAGCCGAGATCAAATTATCCTTCGCGCCCGGATTTTTATTTTAACTGCGCATGTCTCACAAGAAGTTCTGTTATTCAGTCCAGGGACGAGATATTCGACCCCTTTCAATTCTCACTTCCGCATTACAGTCTGAGGTACGCCTCTGACGTGTCCCTATGGTCCTAAGTCAAATGGCCTTTTATAGAGAAGGTCTTAAAGAGACACATCGCATTTTGGGAAACTCAATTCGGCTGGGAAAATGGCTGTAAAAATATTTCTGTTCGACTTAGAGAAACAATTCAAACCTTTTTAGAAACTACAGACTGTTATCTATCCAACAGTAGTAAATATATGCATATTGGAAAATAAAAAGTTTCTTAGGAGGCCGTTTGAAAATGTGCACATATTTTCCAGTTTTTTCAATATTCAGCGTGCAGCCAGAACAGGTTAAATAAGTGATGATAAACTTCACAGGGTGGTGAAAGTTCACATTGATCTTGATGTTCTTTTCCAATAAATATTGATGGTCTTATTCTGGTGACATGATGATCAATGCCTGACTGCTGTTTGACAAATACAAATATTTTCGCTTCGTGTGGGAACCCTAACCCTATAAATGTGTGTAGTAATTTAACCTTATTTATTTATTTATTATTATTTCTCGTTGATATGAAAGATAAGTTCCATATGTTACCTTTGTCTACTATGCATTTTCTGTACTTGAAGCACATGTGCTTCGCAAAGGTTGCAGAAAAGTTTGCAGCATGATGAAGGTCATTTTCTCTGTCTCTGGGTTTCCTGCCGTGTTCAACCAAAAAGCTAATTGCTACCGGGACATCCATGCTAAAAATGCTGCATGGAGACACATTGCCAATATGATTAGATTACCTGGTCATTTGAATGTGAAATGAATAGCTGGAAATTGGAAGCTAGGTGCTGGCAATTTCTTAGCTAAGGGGTCTAGCAAAGTGGTTCGCTTTGTGGTTAGATAGCTAGCTAACTGACTTGGCTGTTTATGAACTTCTGTTTGTACCACCACACGGTAAAGCAACGCACGAGTTGAATGCATGCGGTACACAGAATGCACCACAGCCTAGTTTGGCATCCCCAACGCAGCGGCGCGGACTGCTACATGACAATGAATGACCTTCCGTCTGGAACGCAAAGAGTTTGATGCATCTGGTTGACGTGAGGCTTAACGTTTAAGTGAAGAAGATACTGTACCTTCATCAATAGGGGGATAAAGGTAGTGAGAGTTTATGAATGGGCTAGGTTGACTCCGGCTTTTTCTGACGTGTGTGTGTGAACAGCAAACAGAGATGGGACCGAGGTGAGAAGAATTAAGTCTGTGAAGATTTCTTTAGAGGTAAGCGATTAAGCTGATGCCCCTCTGTTTTACTGTAAAAGAAAGTCCATGTTTTCAAGCACTTCTTTAATAGTTCTGCACCCCTTTAAAAACCTCCAATGCCGTTGTACTCACAGGAGGCTGCTGAGGGGAGGACGGCTCATAATAATGGCCGGAACGGAGTAAATGGAATGTCACCAAACACATGGAACCCATGGAAACCATGTGTTTTGATGTATTTGATACCCTTCCACTAAATCCGCTCCAGTCATTACCACAAGGCCCTCCTCCCCAATTAACTTGACACCATCCTCCTGTGGGGGAACTGCGTCCATTGATAGAGAACTCAAAGATGGGAACAAACATAATATGTGGGGTGTTAAAAACTGTACCAGAAGGGGGACAAAACACAGTGAGCAAAACTAAACACTCCTGGTTGTTGAAGCTGATTGATTAGGCCAATGCTGTGTGCCACCAAAATGTAAATGGGGAAAGTTTTCTTCTCTTGCAGGAGTTTAGCGAATGTGGAACCCATCATTAATTGAGCGAGTTAGCCTTGGTAAAATCCCAACACCTGGTGCCACTGCCTTAGCTTAGCGTCACTCAGCAACAGACACATGTATACAGACGCCTGTGGGATCACAGGAACCAGAACTACACTTCAAAGCAATTGGTACATTTATTATTAACCAAAAAATATTTCTGCCGGCCGCCACAGTGAGGCATACCTCCTATAGAGTTAAAAAATGAAGACAAGTTTTGGAGGTGTTTTTAGAGAGGAGATGGATATATGTGTCCAACTTCTCACTGGTTTATCTCCACATGGATTTATGAATTACTACGGTATGAATCATGGAAAGTTTGGTAGTTATTGTTTCTTTAAAATAACTTGTCTATGTTTCCTGGTGAATAGGCTGATGTCATGAACATTTCATTTTCGTTGATGTTTAATGATTATGTCATCATCTATGTCATTATTTACTCTGTGAGTGTGTTCCCATAGAGAACCAGACGGGAAAGTATTAAGTCCAGAAACTGGAATATTCATCACATTAACCAACAAGTGTTTACCAAATGTTCACCTACTGTCTCACACTACGAGATGGAAATTGTAGTTCTACAGTATCTTATGGAGTGTTTGAGAAAAGAACAAATTAGCATATTGTTGCATGGTGAAATTATTTAAATGAACTTCCTAAGTCATGCATATGCAAATCTATAATTGTTTTGTTTAATTGAATAGGACGACACCCTCTAGTGGTCTATTGTACTGTTTTTGAATGCGTTTGTAATCATCAACTACATACATTTTACAAAAAAGTGTTAGAATTGTGCCTGGCCTTGGTTGAGACAATGACAACTAAGCCTACAGATAGTTTAAATCAACATATCTGTTGTCCCGTCCAAAAAAAGATGTGAACATACATAACCCAAGTGCCAATCAAAAGAGTATCCCTAAACCTCCTTACTGTATGTATCTCAAGAGCATTGTCATTATAAATATTAGCCAACGACAGAGGGCGATGAAGAGCAGGGATCTGGGCTGGCCACTGCAGGAATTCAGAGGAGCTTCAAAATGCAGCTGGAGCAATAAAAGAGTCGTTGCCTTTCTCATTTTATTTTATTGTGATGCTATACTCTCAGCGCACGCACAGCACAGTAGGATACAGTACACGGGTCTCCCCATGTGAAATGGGAGAAAGGGGAAGCCCTTTACGCGCGGATGTAATTATGAATGCTGGCGTTCATGTGATGCACACGCACGCGCGCACTCATGTGTATTAGGGTTGATTGATGTTTCCGCTTTGGGATCAATTATATCTCTTACCACGGAAGGTGTTTTAGATTTACACTTGTTTAAGCATTCCAATATACAATGTCTTTGGAAAGTATTGAGACACCTTCACCTTTTCCACATTTTGTTACTTTACAGCCTTATTCTAAAATGGATTAAATTGTTTTTTCCCCTCATCAATCTACTCGCAATACCCCATAATGACAGCGAAAACAGGTTTTTAGAAATCTTTGCTATTTTTTAAATCATTTTTCTTTACTAAAAAATCACATTTTCATAAGTTTTCAGACCATTTATTTAGTACATTGTTGAAGCACCTTTGACAGCGATGACAGCCTCAAGTTTTCTTGGGTATGATGCTACAAGCTTGGCACACCTGTAATTGGGGAGTTTCTCCCATTCTTCTCTGCAGATTCTCACAAGCTTTGACAGGATGGATGCGAAGCATTGCTATACAACTATTTTCAGGTCTCTCCAGAGATATTCAATTGGGTTCAAGTCTGGGCTCTGGCTGGGCCATTCAAGGACATTCAGAGACTTGACCCGAAGCCACTACTGAGTTGTTTTGGCGATTTGCTTCAGGTCATTGTTCTGTTGGAAGGTGAACCTTCACCCCAGCCTGAGGTGCCTTTTGGAAAACTCCATGTGGGCTGTCATGTGCCTTTTACTGAGGAGTGGCTTCCGTCTGGCCACTCTACCATAAAAGCCTGATTGGTGGAGTAAAGCAGAGATGTTGTCCTTCTAGAAGGTTCTCCCATCTCCACAGATTAACTCTAGAGCTCTGTCAGAGTGACCATCAGGTTCTTGGTCACCTCCCTGACCAAGGCCCTTCTCCCCTGATTGCTCAGTTTAGCCGGGCGGCCAACTCTAAGAAGAGTTTTGGTGGTTCCAAACTTCTTCCCTTTAAGAATGATGGAGGCCACGTTCTTGGGGACATTCAATGCTGCAGACATTTTTTGGTACCCTTCCCCAGATCTGTGCCTTCGACACAATATCAGAGCTTTACAGACAATTCCTTTGACCTCATGGCTTGGTTTATGCTCTGACATGCACTGTCAACTGTGGGACCTTATATAGACAGCTCTTCTACACCTGCATTACTTGCTGTATGGGGTTTTAGGCTGGGTTTCTGTACAGCACTTTGAGAAATCAGCTGATGTACGAATGGCTATATAAATACATTTGATTTGTGTGCCTTTCCAAATCATGTCCAATCAATTGAATTTACCACAGGTGGACTCCAATCAAGTTGTAGAAACATCTCAAGGATGATCAATGGAAACAGGATGCACTTGAGCTCAATTTTGAGTCTCATATCAAACGGTCTGAATACTTATGTAAGTAAGGAATTTCTGTTTTAGTTTTTTTGATACATTTGCTAACATTTCTAAAAACCTGTTTTGCTTTGTCTTTATGGGGTATTGTGATGTCATTATGGGGTATTGTGATGTCATTATGGGGTATTGTGTGTAGACTGCTGAGGAATTGTTTTTATTTAATACATTTCAGAATAAGGCTGTAACCTAACAAAATGTGGAACAAATCAAGGGGTATGAATAATTTCCGACGGAACTGTATAGAGTCAAATTTCCTACCAAATTTCCAACCATGAGGAATGGCGGCAGGTAGCCTAGTGGACTAGTAACGATCTAGTAACCGAACGGTTGCAAGATCGAGTCCCTGAGCTGACAAGGTCGTTCTGCCCCTAAACAACTGTTCCTAGGCGTCATTGAAAATAAGAATATGTTCTTAAATGACTTGCCTAGTAAAATAAAATAGGCTAAGCTGCTGATATATGGCCTCAGAGGGTATTTTTTCAATGTCACTTCTTGTCCCAAACCCCAAAATGTCTACCATAGATATTGTGAATATCTGAACCACTTCTATACTGCAAAATCAAATTTCACTAGCATATTCTGATATATTTTCACGTTACGACGTTAATCCACTCATGCATCTGATATGAAATACCTGATGACTACACCGATTACAGAATCACGCTCGCTTTTAATTGGTATAGTTCTGGGTGGGTTGCGCAGTGGCGGAGTCGCAGACACTGACTACCCATCCGCCGAGTTGTCTCGGCTCCAGTCATGGAAATAAGAGACTACTGTAGGTAACAAAAGAAACGGGATGACAAAAAAAGAGCTGAAAGCGAATACACTGAGTTTGTTGCTCCGGAGAGAATCAAGCCTTAAGCGACCACACACATTCATTAACCACAGAGAGTAACCACATCGCTGCTCTCAGAATCACATGTCACAGTTTGTTCGTACTAGCCTCAGAAAAAAAGGAATCATGTAGAGATCATGGACGAGGGAGCGTAAGTGGTTAAATATATGACTTGGATATTTGCATCGTTCATGCGTAAAACATGCGTAAAAGTTTATGAAAATGCTTTGACAGAAAATGGACCTGGCAGCACATTGATATAGTCGAGCCATCATTCGAAATTGAGCGGCGACTGTCTCAACTTTAGTGAGAAATAGATTTACGGGTTTCATAGCACCGTCTACTGTAGGCCTAAAGACCTCTTATGCCTGTGTAATAACCAATGCACCATCATGTCAAGTGCGGCAATCGAAGATTTGCTATTGGCACATTATAAGCCATAATGCAATTTACGCATCGAATGAATGAAACACCATCCTCCGTAAAAGGGTCGATGGAAGAATGTATATTTTCCAAACCATCTCACTATACCCCCGCTCCCTGACTAAGACCATTCGAATGGGTCGTATGTGAACACATCTTTCCCTTTATACTAACAAGAAAAATACAACATTTGTGTTTCTCTCCCTCCCTCCCTCTCTCCCTCTCATTTCAACACATACTTCGTCGGCTACCCTCCAGACTAAACCTATATAACGATCAAGTTCAGACCTGGTTACGTGCGCTGGGGAAATAAACTGGAGGGGGTGGAGAGAGCGCGCGAGACTGCAATATCATTTGTGAATCGCTCTCACAGTGCCGCAGATAGGGGCTGCAAACGCACGCGGCGCTTATGCAGGTGAGAAAGGGGCGCTTGGATTGAGAATGCGGGACAGTAAGAGGATTCTCTCGTAGGAATTTCACAATATCTACATCGGAATTACAATTGTCCGTGTTTGTTTCATTTTTGTTATTCCCGCGTGGTCAGAGGTTTTGTGCTGAGGAGTTCATTTTTTATTTATTCCTCTCCCTATTGCCTGTAACTGTGTGAACTATAAAACACGGACTGCTTGTTATAAGTGAGTGGAGGTAAATAAATCAGAGCGCTCGGATTCTGCTTGGAAAGGCAACTGGACACACAATCACTGCTTCTCCACTGCTTCAAGGTAAGAGGACGAGCCCCTCCGTAAAGTAGGCTACTGTATCACCACAACTTGGGAATCTGTGTGGACATTTCATTGCCACTACTCCGTATTGGACATCTCTTCGGACGGGGAAATTGGGATTTTGACCATTTACATCATTTCTATATCAATCTTGGAAGATTTTTTTGTAACTGAAAAGACTTGGACTGATTTAAAATTTCAATTAAATAAGATAGAATTTCTCTTTACGCGCATAAAATATTCGGATTCCTAATGAATTCATGACATATGATATGACCGGACTGAACGGACTGTTTCGATTGTGTTTTGCCCAGTTTTTATTGAAAGAAGGAAAGAAACATAAATTCAGTGGAAAAGGGGGAGAGGAGAGCCCGTGCACTTGCTCTTATTCAGTGCAGTCGAATCGGTGTGGGAAGACGTCCGGAGGATGAAGTCTCACACCTCCTGAAATGGAGGACTTCAAATAATCCGAGAACGAAAATTATTGTTTTCCAAACACTATACCAGCAAGTAAAGGACATCCTCATTTGATTCAAGGCTTTAAAATCCATTCATTACATTGCGGGGAACAATGAGGACTACTGGCGCAGTGGACTATTTATGCTACGGTATACTCATCCTGCAGCTGCTGAATCAGCCTGCTGCCAAGCAAGTGCTCCGATATCGCTTGGCTGAGGAGGGACCCGCGGATGTCAGGGTAGGGAACGTAGCTGTGGACCTCGGAATCGTTGCCGGGTCTGGCGAGGTGACATTTACCCTCGAGTCCGGATCTGATTTTTTCAAAATAGATAATATAACAGGCGAGCTGACCACCAATGAACGGCGGATAGACCGTGAAAAATTACAGCAGTGCCAAATGATATTTGATGAAAACGAGTGTTTCATAGATTTTGAAGTGTCAGTAATTGGACCGGCGCAGAGCTGGGTTGACCTGTTCGAGGGGAAAGTCATTATTTTAGATATAAATGATAACACCCCGTCTTTCCCATCTCCCGTGCTGACCCTATCGGTGGAGGAGAACAGGCCGATTGGCACTCTCTATCTCCTGCCCACGGCCACCGACAGAGATTTCGGTCGGAACGGAATTGAGAGATATGAGCTTATTCAAGACAGCGGGGAGAGCTCCAGGCGCCTGGGCTCAAGCTCAGGGGGGCGCGGGGCGGACAGGAGATTCGACGAGGGGGCAGGCAGGAGCAGCGTCTTTGAACTGCAAGTTGCTGACACAACCGACGGGGAAAAGCAGCCGCAGCTCATCATTAAAGGGGCACTGGACAGAGAGCAGAGGGATTCTTATGAGCTCACCCTGCGTGTTAGGGATGGGGGCGACCCCCCACGCTCCTCCCAGGCCATCCTGAGGGTGATGATCACTGATGTGAATGACAACAGCCCCCGCTTTGAGAAGGCTGTGTATGAGGCTGACCTGCCGGAGAACAGCTCCCCTGGTGCCCCCATCCTGCAGCTGAAAGCAGCTGACGCGGACGTCGGGGTGAACGGTCAGATCGAGTACGTATTCGGCGCGGCCACAGAGTCAGTGCGTAGGCTGCTGAGGCTGGACGAGAGCTCGGGGTGGCTGAGCGTGCTCCATCGTATTGACCGCGAAGAGGTGAGTCAACTACGCTTCACGGTGATGGCGAGGGACCGAGGCCAGCCGCCCAAAATGGACAAGGCCACCGTGGTCCTCAACATCAAGGATGAGAACGACAACGTGCCAGCCATCGAGATTCGTAAGATCGGACGCATCTTCCTGAAGGATGGAGTGGCCAACGTGGCTGAAGATGTAGTGGTGGACACGCCTATTGCTTTAGTCCAGGTGTCAGACCGCGACCAGGGTGAGAACGGCATCGTGACCTGCACTGTGGTGGGTGACGTGCCCTTCCAGCTCAAACCGGCCAGCGAGATCGAGGGTGAGATGAATAAGAAGAAATACTTCCTCCATACATCAGCGCCGCTGGACTACGAGGCCACACAGGAGTACAACGTGGTCATCGTGGCTGTGGACTCAGGAAGCCCTAGCCTGGCCAGTAATAACTCGCTCATCGTAAAGGTGGGCGACTTCAACGACAACCCACCCATCTTTAGCCAGAACGTGGTCGAGGTGTCCTTTCCGGAAAACAACGCCCCCGGCGAGAGGGTGACCACTGTACTGGCCATCGATGCCGATAGTGGCAAGAACGCGGAAATCGCCTACTCCCTCGATTCCTCTGTGAATGGGATATTCTCCATTAATGCCGACAACGGTGACATCAGAGTAAACACCATTCTGGATAGAGAACAAACAGAGAGGTACCAGTTCAAAGTGATAGCCAAAGATAAGGGCATGCCCATACTCCAGGGGTCAGCCACTGTGGTAGTCCTAGTGGCTGATAAGAATGACAATGAGCCTAAATTCATGCAGGACGTGTTCACCTTCTACGTCAAAGAGAACCTTACACCCAACAGCCCTGTTGGCATGGTGACCGTCATTGACGCCGACAAAGGCCAGAACGCAGAAATGAGCCTCTTCATTGAGGAAGAGGAGGAGATCTTCTCCATTGAGAACGACACAGGAACCATTTTCTCCACCATGTCGTTTGACCGCGAGCAGAAAACCACCTACACGTTCCGGGTCAAGGCTGTGGACAGTGGAGACCCACCCAGATCAGCCACTGCCACCGTGTCACTCTTCGTGATGGACGACAATGACAACCCGCCGACCGTTACCTTCCCCATCAATAGCTCATACACCCTACTGCCCCCCTCCAGCAATATTAGGACTGTAGTACGAACTGTCATGGCCACCGATACCGACACAGGGATCAACGCTGACCTAAACTACAGTATCATCGGGGGCAACCCTTTCAAACTGTTTGAGATCGACGGTGGCAGCGGGGTCATCTCACTTGTTGGGAAGCTGGAGCAGAAACACTATGGCCTCCACAGACTGGTGGTCCAGGTGAACGACAGTGGCCAGCCCTCGCAGAGCACCACCACCCTGGTGCACGTCTATGTCAACGAGACCCTCTCCAACTCCACCATCGTTGAGGCGCAGGTGGCTAAGAGCCTGGGCACTCCGCTCAATACCAACATCGCCGGTGACCCCAACTACGACCTGGGAAAGCAGCGGCTGAGCATCGTCATCGGCGTGGTGTCGGGCATCATGACGGTCATCCTCATCATCCTCATCGTGGTCATGGCTCGCTACTGCCGCCCCAAGAACAAGAATGGCTACGAGGCGGGCAAGAAGGACCACGAGGACTTCTTCACCCCTCAGCAGCATGACAAGGGCAAGAAGCCCAAGAAGAACAAGAAGAACAAACAGCCGTTGTACAGCAGCATCGTCACCGTCGAGGCCTCCAAGCCCAACGGCCAGCGCTACGACGGCGTCAATGAGAAGCTGTCCGACAGCCCCGGGATGGGCCGTTACCGCTCCGTTAACGGAGGGCCCGGAAGCCCGGATTTGGCCCGGCACTACAAGTCCAGCTCGCCACTGCCCACGGTCCAGCTCCACCCCCAGTCGCCCACGGCCGGGAAAAAGCATCAGGCTGTTCAGGACCTGCCCCCTGCCAACACCTTCGTTGGCACCGGAGATAACATTTCCCTTGGATCTGACCACTGCTCTGAGTACAGCAGTCAAACCATCAACAAGTACAACAAACAGGTAAGAACATATTGACTCAATATTTATATATATATATTTTTTCTTTCTTTCTCCATTCTATTTTCAAATGTCTCTCATGTTTCTCCCTCTCTTAGTCTTATCTCCAGCGTAATGCCTCCTGACAGGGCTAGTCTCAGTAGTCATGTTTCTTTCATGGTGCTAATGTGTGTCAAGTTAGCTGTATTGATCTGTTGGGGTTTGGAGTGCCATTCCGCATGTGATATTGAAAATGAAACGAGGACATGCGTAGCCTACCCCAGGATATCATTTCCACCCGCCTAAGCATATCCAGCTCTTTTAACTGAGCAGGTACTGTGAGGCGGTTTACTTTGACTGGGGCGGCACATTTGCTGACCGGTACACATATGTGTTTTGAGTGTTGTAGACAGCTTGCATAAGGGTCTGGTTTGCAGTTATTCTATCACAGCGGAAAATGTGGCAGGGGAGCTAGGACACCCCTCTGCTAGTTCAAGTCTCTCCCCACCCTTATTGTAACACGGCTAACTACTTCTTCTTCTTATTAGAGGAAAAAGCAAGGACAAAAAGAAGGCGTTGTGAAAATGACGAACAGGAGTGTCTGTGTAAAGGAATGTTATCCGTGGTATCGTGTTTTACTCGGCTTATTCTGCTTGACTAGGAACATCTGGGCAGGAGGTCACATCTAACATTCCTGGGCACTGGTGTGTCTGTATCAATTCACTGACCCAGCAGTGAAATCAGGCTTCCCTAAACCTCTCCCTCCTGCTCTCTCTTTTACTCTCTCCGTCCCTTCTATAGGTCAGACTCATTTAACTCTTCATCCATCCGTTCCTCTTTCCTCCCTCTCTCTCTCTCTCTCTCTCTCTCTCTCTCTCTCTCTCTCTCTCTCTCTCTCTCTCTCTCTCTCTCTCTCTCTCTCTCTCTTTCTCCTTTATCTCTCTCTACCTCCCTCTTTATCTTTCACACATTCTCCCTCTTTCCATCCCTACCCCTATTTCCCTCTTCTTGTCTCCTCTCATTGACTCCGTTAGTGCCATCGTTTGTAATGTGAAAATTCCTCCGTGACGGCAAGCACAACAGGGTCATTCATGTTCTAGGGGACTGTGGGAATTAATCAATTTGACATTATTGTTTTTTTTTTCAAATGTTTTCAACCAGGGGAGCCAAGAGGGGCGAAGCAAGGTTAATATATTATGAAGTCGGTTCCCTTTCATCTGCATTTGCCAGGAAGATACCACTTGTTCCTTGTTTGATTTGTTTTCTATGGCAGTCTAATGCATTATTGATGGTTCTCTTACATGGGGCAAGCAGCACACTCTTGTTTTTTTAGTCTGTCTCTCTCGTTCTCGTTCTCTCCTCATCCTCTGTTTTTCTTGTCTTTCATTCTCTCTGTTTTAGTCCCTTATCATTCCTGTCTCTTTTTTACTCACGCACGCACGCACACACACACACACACACACTCTCTCTCAGTATCTGCCTCTGCATCTCTCCCTCCAAAGCCTCCTCATCTCCCAACCCATCTCTCGCTCCTCTCCTCTATCTCTCAGCACCAAACCAATCTCTTCCCCTCTCTCCTCTCCTCCAAATCAAATGCTCTCAAATGTCTTTGCTCTTTTTCCTCGCCTGTCTTTTTTCTTGCAGTCTTTTCTTTTTAATCTCCTCTTCCTCTACTCCATTTCCCTCTCCCTCCTGCCATTCCCCTCTCATTTCCCGCTCTCCATCCCTCCCTCCCTTTCACTCTCCTTTACTCTCTCTTTTCGCTACTGTCTCTAACAGCTTTCTAAAGTGCTGTATTCAGTGGGTTGTTTCTCAGAGTGTGAGGAGTGCTGTTGCTTACGGATGTCTCATCCATAATTAACAGGCCACTCTATTCGCTGCCGCTGCGGCAGAGCCATGTATTGTATGTTGCTAGCTGTGCTGCTGCACTTTTATGTAATAATTTATTAAATGTTTTTATGTGCACGCTCGCTGCAGCGTTTTTTTCTATAGACAAGTCCATTTGTTTGAAGATTCCGATACAGACACAAAGCACACCGGGGTGTTGAGGGTTTACAGACGCTCTCCTCGCCACCGCAATGTGCAATTATCCCTCCTTAAGCCTTCCTTCACTCGCTCCGTTCTCCATCACGGTTGGTGTGAATGTAACTCCCACTGGCGAATACAATATAAGTGTTGCCTTGTCTCTATTGTTTATAGAATGTTGTTAGTAGCAATGGGTTTCCATGGCCGAGAAGCTGCACACAAGCCTAAGATCACATGCGCAATGCCAGGTCGTCAGCTGGAGGGGTGTAAAGCTCGCCTACCATTGTACTCTGAAGCAGCGGAGTGATGAATTACACTACACCATCTGGCAGTCCAACAGACAAATCTGGGTTTGGTGGATGCCAGGAGAACGCTACCTGCCCGAATGTGTAGTGCCAACTGTACAATTTGGTAGAGGAGGAATAATGGCCTGGGGCTGATTTTCATGGTTCGTACTTGGCCCCTTAGTTCCATTGAAGGGAAATCTTAACTCTACAGTATACAATGACATTCTAGACGATTCTGTGCTTCCGACTTTGTTGCAAACGTTTACAGTTTCGGCATTACAATCTCCCTCCGCGCACAAAGCGAGGACCATATAGAAATGGTTTGTTGAGATTGGTGTGGAAGAACTTGACCAGCCTGCACAGAGCCCTGACCTTAACCCCACCAAACACCTTTGGGATTAATTGGAACGCCCGACTGCGAGCCATTCCTAATCGCCCAATATCAGTACCTAACCTCACTAATGCTCTTGTGACTGAATTGAAGCAAGTCCCCACAGCAATGTTCCAACATCTAGTGGAAAGCCTTCCCAGAAGAGTTATAGCAGCAAAGGGGGGACCAACTCCATATTAATGCCCATGATTTTGTAATGAGATGTTCGACGAGCAGGTGTCCACATACTTTTGGCATTGTAGTGCATAAAATATTCTCTAACACATTGTTAAATTCCCCTGCATACTTGTCAAACGTTCACTGTTGATACTTTTGGTTGAGGTGGAGGGGAACTGAGTTAATGGCTGCACATACAGTCTCCTGGGGTTAAGTTAATTGCCGGGAATGGCCCTTGGCGTAGTTATGTGCCTCAATTATGGCATCAAGTGGTCATGTCTTTATTAAGATCACAGAGTAGTCTCTCTCTCTCTAGTTTCATGCTCTTGTTGTTTAGTGCCACCACAGATAAACATGCTGGTGTTTAGGTAAAGCCCCCCCCCCCCCCTTCAGTTGAGCTCTTAACGTGTAATGAAATGCATAAGAATTCTCATTAGCTGGGAATAGAGTTAAACATAGACGTAGA
Source organism: Salvelinus fontinalis (assembly GCF_029448725.1). Taxonomy (NCBI): domain Eukaryota; kingdom Metazoa; phylum Chordata; class Actinopteri; order Salmoniformes; family Salmonidae; genus Salvelinus; species Salvelinus fontinalis. Next base: position 14,835,691 of record NC_074699.1, read on the forward strand.
ATGACTAGATTATATTTCTATGGAATTAAACATAGACGTAGAATGACTAGATCTTATTTATATGGAATTAAACATAGACGTAGAAGGACTAGATTTTATTTCTATGGAATTAAACATAGACGTAGAATAAATAGATTTTATTTATATGGAATTAAACATAGACGGTGAATGACTAGATGATTATATCTATGGAATTAAACGTATTTTTTCACAAGTTCGTCTTGTCCGTCACTGTTGTTGATATGGTTTTGCATGCAGAGCCGATGGGAGGTTGGATTAGGGATACGGTGTCATGTCTGATTGTCGAGAATTGCACAGCAGATCACATTGTATCGTGACTGCTAGAGACAGGGTAATCCCCAATGTCAAATTGATCACATTAGATTTGGAAATTTCTATTCAAAAGAAATCAGATTTCACCCCCTGTTTATTGAATGTACAGTGGCAGGAAATCCAAAATGTAATCTATGATATTTAAGGCTAAATGAAGTTGAAATCTTTTGATGGTCTCGCTCACTCACAAACACCCACTGACTTATTTTCTCTTTCCCGCTACTTTCTCTTCTCTCTTGCTCTCTCCACCTCTCTCTCTATCTTTCTCTCACTCTCCCCCTAGAAATCGAAAAAGACACAAGAAAGAGAGCCCTGTTTGTGGTTGACAGAATGGTCTACTGTTTCACAGGCAAGGTAGAGGGGGGAGGTAGAGTAGAGTCCCATTGACTGTGAGTCTCTTCTGCGGTATCAGATTCCTGCTAGGTCTCCTTCCAGCTCATCCTTCGCCTACCTAATCTCACAATAACCACCGCACAGGCAGCAGCCGGCTCAGGCTCAGTCTCCAAGCAGGTAACCAGGCAACCGGCTGAGTTTAGCGGGCGAGGCGAAGCCTCCTCTTTTACTCATTAGTCATTAAGCCAGGCGAGCGCAGAGCGAGAAGCCAGCGTGTCACTGAGCAGCTGTCGAGAGTTAGAGCAGGAGGGTGATGTACCTGACATTTCAGCCCCTCCTGGAGGTCCACAGATTGGATCCGGGCCTGTTTTTTTTGTTCTCTTTCTTCCTTTTGTAGGCCTACTGCGACATTATTCTCAGTTGTCATATTTCCCTAGCTAAGTCCCTGTGTTAAACAGAGCTTCAGTTGATGATCGTCATACTCTCAGGTACCAAATGCCTAAAGAAAAATGATTGTCCAAGATTAGATATAAAAGAGAATAGCCCACCTGTCCTATCCAAAGCAACACTGTTTACTGAACAGGGATTTTTAACTGGGTCATTTAAAAGACTGATATACCGATCCAGGTACTATTATCTCTTCTAAACAATAGAGACCTGAGGCAGGTTGTAATCCTATCCCTCTGCCTCCCCTCAGGGCATGTATAAAGCTCAGATCACTGAGTCAGCTGAGGCTGCCTCCCAGGTTAGGGTTGGTGCAGCATGACTGAACGTGGCCCCGTTTCCCACACCGCCCTCTTCTCCCTCAGCTCAGTTCCCTTAGCACAGCTGTTGCTCCTATCATATCCTCCCCCTCCCTTCCGTCCCCTCCCGTCCCCTTCCGTCCACTCCCTTACTTCCCCTCCCTCCCGTCACCACCCTTCCGTCCCCTTCCTCCCTCCTGTCCCCTCACTCCCGTCCCCTCCCTTCTGTCCCCTCCCTCCTGTCCCCTCCCGTCCCCTTCCGTCCACTCCCTTCCGCCCCCCCCGTCCCCTCCCTCCCCCTCCCTTCCATCCCCTCCCTCCTGTCCCCTCCCTCCCGTCCCCTCCCGTCCCCTCCAGTCCCTTCCCTCTGTCTGTCCCTTCCCCCCTCCCTCCCGTCCCCTCCAGTCCCTTCCCTCTGTCTGTCCCTTCCCCTCCCATCCCCTCCCATCCCCTCCCCTCCTCTCCCTCCCGTCCCCTCCTGTCCCTTCCCTTCCTGTCCCTCCCATCCCTTCCCGTCCCCTTCCCACCCGTCCCTCCCCTTCCGTCCCTCCCGTCCCCCCCTTTCCCCTCCCCTCATTTCCTCCCCCTCCCCTGCTGTCCCCTCCCCTCCCGTCCTCTGACCTATCAAGCCCCAGCTTACCTCATTTACATAGGACCCATGTTCCCTTCTCACCACAGTATCTCAAACAAACAACATCGCCATGCAAATAGGGGTCATTCTGTCTGTGTTCGCTGGCCACACACACACGCACGCACGCACGCACGCACGCACACACACACACACACACACACACACACACACACACACACACACACACACACACACACACACAGGAAGTGACAAGCTTTTTGTACTCTCGGTCCGGCGAGATCACAAAACCAATATGGAAAACCCCCCATTTGCCTGGAGGCTAATTTGTTTCATCCAAAAAAAACAATTGTAGCTACTTAAACACTTTTGAGAAGCCACAATTGACCTCATTTGTTTTGCTGCCCCCCCCCCCCCCCCCCCCCCCCCCCCCCCCTACTGTGAACCTTAATTGTTGCTATCTACTACCCTTGCATGTTTATAAGTAGTCTACGGCCTATATCTAAATGAACAGCCGCAACACATGCAACCTATGTCTACTGCAAACGTATGCTTCTTTGTCCTTTATCGCCATAGTAACCATATGGTACACTGTTCCCTTTGTGTGTATCTTAGTGTCACAACTCAGCGTTGTCCTTCCGTCTAGTTGGTTTTGATTTGTGTCAAATGGGTTGAGGGAAGCCCACAGTTTCGGCCATGTTGACTCCCCTGTGGACGCTGATACGGGGTCGACTGAGAGACAAGACTCGAGGCTCGACCGAAGAGAAAACATTGGAAAACAACCGGTGCCCCCGCACATTGACTCTGTACCGGCACCCCCCTGTATATATTATTATTTTTCACTGCTCCTCTTTAATGACTTGTTACTTTTATCTCTTATTCTTATCTGTATTTTTTGAAACTGCATTGTCGGTTAGGGGCTCGTAAGTAAGCATTTCACTGTAAGGTCTACTACACCTGTTGTATTCGGCGCATGTGACTAATAAAATGTGATTTGATTTGATTTTGTCACTGTGGATCTCATGGCCGTTACAGGATGTAAATCACTTTGCTGATAATTGCAGTATCGTTTATCTTCTATATTCTAATCCGATGCGGATCATGCAAGTGGACTAGTGACTCTATGTGCTCAGCATGGGTGTTGGTGAATCATGGTCATTTAACGTACAGGAAAATTATTAAACAACAATTGTGGGCAGGACAAGGTAGAATAACATATGAAATGATTGTGTTCTAGGTACAGGATAGCCATTAAAATAAGATAGTCACAGATGACTGACATAACATTATAGAAGCAGCATGGGTTTGCCTGGGAATCATGAAGTATTGTGTATATACAGGGAACAGAACCATGAAGTACTGTATATACACAGGGAACAGAACCATGAAGTACTGTATATACACAGGGAACAGAACCATGAAGTATTGTATATACACAGGGAACAGAACCATGAAGTACTGTGTATACACAGGGAACAAAACCATGAAGTACTGTATATACACAGGGAACAGAACCATGAAGTACTGTATATACACAGGGAACAGAACCATGAAGTACTGTATATACACAGGGAACAAAACCATGAAGTACTGTATATACACAGGGAACAGAACCATGAAGTACTGTATATACACAGGGAACAGAACCATGAAGTATTGTATATACACAGGGAACAGAACCATGAAGTACTGTTAATACACAGGGAACAGAACCATGAAGTACTGTGTATACACAGGGAACAAAACCATGAAGTACTGTGTATACACAGGGAACAGAACCATGAAGTATTGTATAAACACAGGGAACAGAACCATGAAGTACTGTGTATACACAGGGAACAGAACCATGAAGTACTGTATAAACACAGGGAACAGAACCATGAAGTACTCTGTATACACAGGAAACAGAACCATGAAGTATTGTATATACGGAGGGAACAGAACCATGAAGTACTGTATAAACACAGGGAACAGAACCATGAAGTATTGTATAAACACAGGGAACAGAACCATGAAGTACTGTATAAACACAGGGAACAGAACCATGAAGTACTGTATAAACACAGGGAACAGAACCATGAAGTACTGTATATACACAGGGAACAGAACCATGAAGTACTGTATAAACACAGGGAACAGAACCATGAAGTATTGAATAAACACAGGGAACAGAACCATGAAGTACTGTATAAACACAGGGAACAGAACCATGAAGTATTGTATATACGGAGGGAACAGAACCATGAAGTACTGTATAAACACAGGGAACAGAACCATGAAGTACTCTGTATACACAGGAAACAGAACCATGAAGTATTGTATATACGGAGGGAACAGAACCATGAAGTACTGTATAAACACAGGGAACAGAACCATGAAGTACTGTATAAACACAGGGAACAGAACCATGAAGTACTGTATAAACACAGGGAACAGAACCATGAAGTACTGTGTATACACAGGGAACAGAACCATGAAGTACTGTGTATACACAGGAAACAGAACCATGAAGTACTGTATAAACACAGGGAACAGAACCATGAAGTACTCTGTATACACAGGAAACAGAACCATGAAGTATTGTATATACGGAGGGAACAGAACCATGAAGTATTGTATATACGGAGGGAACAGAACCATGAAGTACTGTATAAACACAGGGAACAGGCCTGGTGGTGGTAGAAGATGACAAGGATGCAGAATGAGATCAGCTGGTTGGTGTATCACTTTATTATTAGTAGTAGTACAGGATGTTGCCTGTGGTGCTGTGTTTACTGCCGTGCCCACTGACGCTAATTTGATCAAATTTGTCTCAGTGGCTTAATTTACTTTACTGTGGACAGCAGCAGTACACCAGGCATGTGTGCTCTGCAGTGAGACTGGAATGGCGGGAGATAAGGAGGGAGGGAGAAGGTAGGCGAGAGAGAGAGAGAGAGTGAGAGAAATACTCTTGGAATTGCACTGGCCAGCAAATTCCAGAATAATTTGAATTGGGAGATTTAAATACATTAGTTTTAGGCCAGTGAATAATCTTCAGATTAGGGTTACCTGACAGCTGAGCAGGCATGTAGGAGAGATGTGGAAGGAAGTAAAGAAGGAGGGAAGGAGGGAAGGAAGGAAGGAAGTAAGGAAGGAAGGAAGGAAGGAAGGAAGGAAGGAAGGAAGGAAGGAAGGAAGGAGAGCGAGAGAAAACGAAAATGAGAGAGAGGGAGAGCACAAGCCCCTACTCAATACTGAATGTGTTGGATTCTGTCTGACTAACTCTTTGCCTGCTGGTTGGATGACCAGGTTGAGTGTATGACAATGTACACAACATTCCTTCATTAAGATGTGACATACGTGGTATTACACCTCATGTATTTCAGTGGCTTTGAATGAGCTGCACTGACTACCTGACATGAAAAAATGCCAGGCTTTTCGAGGGCAAGAGTTTTCTCAGGAATCGATCACCTTTTTAAGCCTGGTATTGTATACAGAGTTGAAGGAGGCCTTGAGCAATCTCTCTCTCTCTCTCTCTCTCTCTCTCTCTCTCTCTCTCTCTCTCTCTCTCTCTCTCTCTCTCTCTCTCTCTCTCTCTCTCTCTCTCTCTCTCTCTCTCTCTCTCTCTCTCTCTCTCTCCTCTCCTCTCTCTCTCTCTCTCTCTCTCTCTCTCTCTCTCTCTCTCTCTCTCTCGTCTCTCTCTCTCTCTCTCTCTCTCTCTCTCTCTCTCTCTCTCTCTCTCTCTCTCTCTCTCTCTCTCTCTCTCTCTCTCTCTCTTACTCTCCTACTTTCTTTCCAATCTTTTTCTGTGCTCGTCTCTCTCCTTCTGTTCTGTTTTCTCTGTCTCTTTCTGTCTTTCTCTCCCGCGTCTCCTCTCTTGCTCCGAGTGTACATCTGCCATTATGGCCGTTAGCCGGGATATGAATGTAAATAGTCATGATTGAATTGGGAGCAGGCCAGATGCATCCCCAACATTTGTCACGATAACACGATGCGAGAGAAGGAGAGAGGAAACGGTATGTGTCTTGATTGCTCACCGACTCGCCGTCTGATTGTAAGTGGAAGTGTCGGCGACGTCCCCTTTCTTTCTGAGCATACTTTTCAATTTGATGACGGCGGATATGGAATTTCATTTTCTATGCAGCGCTCTCACATTAGATCTAGCCTGAAAATACCGATTTGAAGGTAATCCATCCCTTTTACCAGGTATAAATTCCTGCACTTGATGCCGCTGTGGCGGTGGAGGGGAAAGCTCTCCAGATGTTTTGAATTCTGTTTGTCTGTGGGCTTGTGTAAATACCTGATAGGGGCCCACCCAATGTCGCTGGAAGCTACATAGCAATTGTTGGTATTTCCTATTGTGGCTGTCCCCTCTCATTCACTTGTTCTTCAAGCAACAGCTCCAGTAACTCTGAACATCGCTTAAGATCACTGCTAGTGGAGCTCAGGGGGATAGTTTGCTGTCAACATGGGGGATCACAACAGGGATCATACTGTAGCTACATGGGTTTGTCTGTCTTTGATTTTAATGGGCAACAACACAATAGTTTCTGCTCTTCATAAACATTGCACGGCCCACTGAGACTTTCCCGTGATGATACTATGTTGACTGGAAAAGGTCAGGGCATATTTATGTGTCAGTGTTTCCCCTAGGATTTTTTTCAGCAGGGTTGGCAAAGGGTAGCCGGGGATGGTGCGGGGAGTGCTATAGCTCGGAAAATATATGAACGTGACTCTAGATGTCAACATAATGGTGTTTGTTTCCAACATTAGGGTGGTTTTCCAAAATAAGTGAAAACCGCTTCGTGTTTTGTTTCTTTGCCATGATACGACGAAGTTTGACAATACTGGTATCATCCCGGCCCAATGTATTTTTAATGGATTTACATGTTTTTAGATCTGCTAGTTCTCTACTAGTTCTCTGCTAGTTCTCTGCTAGTTCTCTACTAGTTCTCTGCTAGGTCTCTAATAGTTATCTACTAGTTCTCTACTAGGTCTCTACTAGTTCTCTACTAGTTCTCTGCTAGGTCTCTAATAGTTATCTACTAGTTCTCTACTAGGTCTCTACTAGTTCTCTGCTAGTTCTCTGCTAGTTATCTACTAGTTCTCTACTAGTTCTCTATTAGTTCTCTGCTAGTTCTCTACTAGTTATCTGCTAGGTCTCTACTAGTTCTCTACTAGGTCTCTGCTAGTTCTCTACTAGTTCTCTGCTAGGTCTCTAATAGTTATCTACTAGTTCTCTACTAGGTCTCTACTAGTTCTCTGCTAGTTCTCTGCTAGTTATCTACTAGTTCTCTACTAGTTCTCTACTAGTTCTCTGCTAGTTCTCTACTAGTTATCTGCTAGGTCTCTACTAGTTCTCTATTAGTTCTCTACTAGTTCTCTACTAGTTCTCTGCTAGTTCTCTATTAGTTCTCTACTAGTTCTCTGCTAGTTCTTTACTAGTTCTCTATTAGTTCTCTGCTAGTTCTCTACTAGTTCTCTATTAGTTCTCTGCTAGTTCTCTACTAGTTCTCTATTAGTTCTCTGCTAGGTCTCTACTAGTTCTCTATTAGTTATCTGCTAGTTCTCTGCTAGTTCTCTATTAGTTCTCTGCTAGTTCTCTATTAGTTCTCTCCTAGTTCACTGCTAGTTCTATGCTAGTTCTCTGCTAGTTCTTTACTAGTTATCTACTAGTTCTCTGCTATTTCTTCTTCTAGGTCGCTACTTGTTTTCTACTAGTTCTCTGCTAGTTCTCTGCTACTTCTCTACAAGTTCTCTACTAGTTCTCTGGTAGTTTTCTACTAGTTCTCTATTAGTTCTCTACTAGTTATCTACTAGTTCTCTATTAGTTATCTGCTAGTTCTCTACTAGTTCTCTGTTAGTTCTTTGCTAGTTATCTACTAGTTATCTATTAGTTCTCTGCTAGTTCTCTGCTAGTTCTCTATTAGTTCTCTACTAGTTATCTATTAATTCTCTAATAGTTCACTGCTAGTTCTCCACTAGTTCTCTACTAGTTTTCTGCTAGTTCTCTACTAGTTCTCTGCTAGTTCTCTGCTAGTTCTCTGCTAGTTCTCTACTAGTTCTCTGCTGGTTCTCTACTAGTTCTCTATTAGTTCTCTACTAGTTCTCTATTTGTTATCTGCTAGTTCTCTACTAGTTCTCTGCTAGTTATCTACCTGTTTTCTGCTAGTTCTTTATTAGTTCTCTGCTAGTTATCTACTCATTCTCTGCTAGTTCTCTACTAGTTATCTGCCAGTTCTCTGCTAATTCTCTACTAGTTCTCTGCTAGTTTTGTACTAGTTCTCTACTAGTTCTCTGCTAGTTCTCTGCCAGTTCTCTGCTAGTTCTCTACTAGCTCTCTACTAGTTCTCTGATAGTTTTTTACTAGTTCTCTACTAGTTCTCTACTAGTTATCTGCCAGTTCTCTGCTAGTTCTCTACTAGTTCTCTGCTAGTTCTGTACTAGTTATTTTATTGTTCTCTGCTAGTGTGTGTGTGTGTGTGTGTGTGTGTGTGTGTGTGTGTGTGTGTGTGTGTGTGTGTGTGTGTGTGTGTGTGTGTGTGTGTGCGTGCGTGCGTGCGTGTGTGTGTGTGAGGGATGCACGACTTACAGCGTGGGCAAATTAATCACTTTCTGTCATCGGTGCTCACGTGGGTGTCAGAGTGTCAAGGGAACTGCCAAAGGGTCCGTGGCCCTAGACTAGGCCCATTTAAACCACCTCCAACGGGCAGCGCTGTCACACATCCTTCATGACAATGAGAAGAAGAGGTATAAACGGCTGACACCTTACCCCATAATTCAGCCTTTAGTGTCACCCGTCACCATCGGCGACTACCAAAGACCAATCCCATCGCTCGTTAGTGAGATGTGAACTTATTTATGAAGAAGGGATGGCTGGTAGGGGAGAAAAAAAAGATGTTGACTGACATGTTATTTGAAAGACAGACAGAGCGAAGTGAGATGTGCACAAAAAAATCTACTTTTTAGTGTGTCTGTCATGAATTTCGTATAGGTAATTTGTCACTATTTCACGACAATTTGTGATAGTGGGTTTCTGTTTGAATGATGCCTGGCTGCTGACATGGGAATAGTAGTTCAGCTCTGTGATCTGTTGGGTACTAGAAGATACCACCTTCACCCCAGGGCCAGAATCTGCTTGATTTCAGGGGGTCCTGACAAACACACAGGCTCACAGAGAGAAGCACACACACACACACACACACACACACACACACACACACACACACACACACACACACACACACACACACACACACACACACACACACACACACACACACACACACACACACACACACACACACAGACACACACACACACTCACAGCCTGCTTCTTTTGCACCGAATTCTCATTCATCTCTTGCTATGGAGTGGATGTTGAAATATTAAGATAGTGTGAGGATCTCTTGACTGCATAAATAAGATTAAGAATCAGCCATGATCACTAATACCGTTTTAACCCCGGCATTTTGGTCCAAAGGATAACGTTTTATTACCAGGCTCATCCATTTATATCTGGCCTGCTATTTCAGAGTATAATGGACCTGACTTGACTTGAGAGGTGAAAAGAGGACAGTTTAAGGGGAGAAAAGAGGACAACTTGAGAGGAGAAAATAGGACATCTTGAGAGGGGAAAGAGGACAGCTTGAGGGGGGAAAAGAGGACATCTTGAGTGGGGAAAGAGGACAGCTTGAGGGGAGAAAATAGGACATCTTGAGTGGGGAAAGAGGACAGCTTGAGGGGAGAAAAGAGGACAGCTTGAGGGGAGAAAAGAGGACATCTTGAGTGGGGAAAGAGGACAGCTTGAGTGGGGAAAGAGGACAGCTTGAGGGGAGAAAAGAGGATATTTTGAGAGGAGAAAATAGGACAACTTGAGAGGAGAAAAGAGGACATCTTGAGTGGGGAAAGAGGACAACTTGAGGGGAGAAAAGAGGATATTTTGAGAGGAGAAAATAGGACAACTTGAGAGGAGAAAAGAGGACATCTTGAATGGGGAAAGGGGACAGCTTGAGGGGGGAAAGAGGACAACTTGAGAGGAGAAAAGAGGACATTTTGAGAGGGGAAAAGAAGACAACTTGAAAGGCACTACTAGCCCTGTTTGTGGCCCTCTGAGATGATCTCTGTATGAAACAGGAGATAGTGCTCTCCCCAGCCATCAATCACACCCTGGGTTAGCTGTACTGTGTGTGTTCGTGTGTGTGTGCTTAAGACTATTTGCGCGTGTGTGTGCGTGTGTGTGTGTGTGGCTCCTGTGCAGGCTTGAGAAGACAGCAACAGGGGCCTCCACAGTTCAGCCCCTCCATCATCCAGCACACCAAGCACAAACACAGCTACATGCCTGACAGAGTTTCAATATCCTGTGTGTGTGTGTTTGTGTTCCTCTCCATGTGTGTGAGTGTGTGCTTGTAATGCAACAGATGTAGGATCTGAATTTGATCACCCTGTTGCGGGATAACTTTGCAGGAAATGTAAAACTTGTAGTGCATTTGAGGTTTAAAAAAGGCTTCTGAAGTTTGTAATTTCCACTTTGAAATTTTAGACTTTATTTTCCCTTTAACAACAATTTAACAACTTTACAAAAATGTCCAATAATTATAATATATATAATAATTTACATCTATTGTTGCTGCAGGATTATATTTCTGTTGTAGCAAACTGGCTCAAATGTAGATCCTACATCTGTAAAAGGTTCATTGTTGTGAGCGGGTGGATTTTCTCATACCCTACATACACACGTGTGACATCCGTGTGACTCGCACGTACACATACCCCTTTCACAGTCCAAACCAATAGACTGAACAAAATCTAAATCCCCACGTAACATGTGCAGTAGCAGCAGAAATATTAATTAGGCTAGTGCCTGCATGGGAGGAGAGGCCCTACCATCGATGAGGCCTTACCTGGGAGAGAGCAGGCTATTAAGCCCGGCCCAATAAATCTTGTCAAACTCGGGAGTTGTCTGGAAGCTCAGCTGAAGAATGAAGGTCATGGATGACCGGGACTTTATGAGTGGCCTCACTCGCTGGTATCAAATTAGCTGAATTATGAAGTCCCACAGGCCTTTTCAGGAATGCTAATTCACCTGTTTTCAACTTTCTCACTTCTCTCTCACTGCTCTCTGTCTCTCTGTCTCTCTGTCTCTCTGTCTCTCTGTCTCTCTCTCTCTCTCTCTCTCTCTCTCTCTCTCTCTCTCTCTCTCTCTCTTTCTCTCTCTCCCTCTCTCTCTCTCTCACTGCTCTCTCTCTCTCTCTCTCTCTCTTTCTCTCTCTCTCTCTCTCTCTCTCTCTCTGTCTCTCTCTCTCTCTCTCTCTCTCTCACTGCTCTCTCTCTCTCTCTCTCTCTCTTTCTCTCTCTCTCTCTCTCTCTCTCTCTCTCTCCCTCCCTCTCTCTCTCTCCCTCTCTCTCTCTCCCTCTCTCTCTCTCGAACTGTTCTCTCACTGCTCTCTCTCTCTCTCTCTCTCTCTCTCTCTCTCTCTCTCTCTCTCTCTCTCCCCCCCCCTCTCTCTCTCTCTCTCTCTCTCTCTCTCTCTCTCTCTCTCTCTCTCTCTCTCTCTCTCCTCTCTCTCTCTCTCTCCCCCCCCCTCTCTCTCTCTCTCTCTCTCTCTCTCTCTCTCTCTCTCTCTCTCTCTGTGTCTCTCTTTCTGTCTCTGGTAGATATAGATTCTTGTCATGTCATTAGAGGAATTACACAGTGATTTAGAGCTGTTGCAGCGTCTTAACCAATTTGATTACGTCATTTAACTAGGAAGGTGTGTGTATGTTAGCAAGCTAGTTAATCTAGTCTAACTATATCTAACTCCGTGGGCCTTCCCATAGCTCCAAGTGTGTATGTTCTAACTGGCTATGATGTTTAATTTAGGAAGACAAATTCATCCAGCGATGCAAGTTTGATAGAATGTGATAGAATTAGGCTATTGACTTGTGGCCATTAACCTCCAGCCTTTTTGTTAACATTCACCGTTTCTCCTCGGTCTCCTCTTTTGGTTTCCTCCACATCTCCCACAGATGGGAGAAGGAGTGGGTTGGAGTATTGTAATAATTTCTACCCCTCTCTCTCTTTCCATCCTCCCTCTATCTCTCTCCATCCTCCCTCTATCTCTCTCCATCCTCCCTCTATCTCTCTCCATCCTCCCTCTATCTCTCTCCATCCTCCCTCTATCTCTCTCCATCCTCCCTCTATCTCTCTCCATCCTCCCTCTATCTCTCTCCATCCTCCCTCTATCTCTCTCCATCCTCCCTCTATCTCTCCATCCCCCCTCTTTCTCTCTCCATCCTCACTCTCTCTTCAATAATATTCCCCAGTAATAACTACACACAGTCCGTCAGACTTGACCACAGGTTTCTGAAAGGCAGCCATTTTGTAGAAGTAGTCATAGGAAGCACTTCGATTTATAAGGACTTGAAAAATGACCGGTCTGAGTTCAGCCTTTTGTATCGTTCTTTGGTTATGGAAGGAAAGAACAGAAAACAGAGCGAATAATTAAGGTCTGTAGAATGGTGTTTGACACTATCTATTAACTTTAGGGCGGGTCCAATGCAACACTTGGGGGACACAATAGCCAATTGTAAATCACTAGACTGGATTCAATAGTGAGAATTATTTTGGGGCGACAAGAAACAGAACTCCCTCACTGAGAAATGAGGGAATGTTCTTACATTTGTTGCCGTTATAGTTTGGCTTGATTAGGTTTGTGGTTCGTGGGAAACAGAAGAGCATCAATCAAATTGACTCTTTGTGGGCGATACTGGGAATAGAATAAGGAGGAAGAAAAAAAACTCCTGCAGTCTCTTATACTAGCCTCTTATACTGATTCTCTATGTGCGATACTGGGAATAGAATAAGGAGGAAGAAAAAAAACTCCTGCAGTCTCTTATACTAGCCTCTTATACTGACTCTTTGTGGGCGATACTGGGAATAGAATAAGGAGGAAGAAAAAAAACTCCTGCAGTCTCTTATACTAGCCTCTTATACTGATTCTCTATGTGCGATACTGGGAATAGAATAAGGAGGAAGAAAAAAAACTCCTGCAGTCTCTTATACTAGCCTCTTATACTGACTCTGATATAGCCTCGTATACCGACTCTTATATAGACTCTTATATAGCCTCTGATATAGCCTCGTATACTGACTCTGATCTTGCCTCGTATACCGACTCTTATATAGACTCTTATATAGTCTCGTATACTGACTCTTATATAGCCTTGTATACCGAGTCTTATATAGCCTCTTATATAGCCTTGTATACCGAATCTTATATAGCCTCGTATACCGACTCTTACATAGCCTCGTATACCGACTCTTATATAGCCTCGTATACTGACTTTTAAATAGCCTCATATACCGACTCTCAAATAGCCTCGTATACCGACTCTTAAATAGCCTCGTATTCCGACTCTGATATAGCCTCGTATACCGACTCTTAAATAGCCTCGTATACCGACTCTTAAATAGCCTCGTATACCGACTCTTAAATAGCCTCGTACACCGACTCTTAAATAGCCTCGTATTCCGACTCTGATATAGCCTTGTATACCGACTCATCTATAGCCTCGTATACCGACTCTTAAATAGCCTCGTATACCAACTCTTAAATAGCCTCGTATACCGACTCTTAAATAGCCTCGTATACCGGCTCTTAAATAGCCTCGTATACTGACTCTTATTTAGCCTCTTATATAGCCTCGTATACCGACTCTTATATAGACTTTTATTCAGTCTCGTATACCAACTATTATATAGACTCGTATACCAACTCTTATATAGCCTTGCATACCGACTCTTATATAGCCTCGTATAATGACTCTTATTTAGCCTCTTATATAGCCTCGCATACCGACTATTATATAGACTCGTAAACCAACTCTTATATAGCCTCTTATATAGTCTCCTATACCGACTCTGATATAGTCTCGTATACCGACTCTTAAATAGCCTCTTATATAGCCTCGTATACCGACTCTTATATAGCCTCGTATACTGACTCTTATATAGCCTCTTATATAGCCTCGCATACCGACTATTATATAGACTCGTATACCAACTCTTATATAGCCTCTTATATAGCCTCGTATACCGACTTTGATATAGCCTCGTATACCGACTCTTATATAGCCTCTTATATAGTCTCCGATACCGACTCTGATATAGTCTCGTATACCGGCTCTTATATAGCCTCGCATACCGACTCTTATAGAGCCTCTTATATAGCTTCTTATACCGACTATTATATAGCCTCTTATATAGCCTCTTATATAGCCTCGCATACCGACTATTATATAGACTCGTATACCAACTCTTATATATCCTTGTGTTCCGACTCTTATATAGACTATTATATAGCCTCGAATAGACTATTATATAGAATTGTATATAGACTTTTATACCGAATCTTATATAGCCTCTTAAACAGACTCTTATTTAGACTATTTTTGTAGACTCTTATATAGTATCTTATATAGACTATTATATAGACTCTTATATAGCTTCTTAAACAGACTCTTATGTAGACTATTTTTGTAGACTCTTATATAGTATCTTATATAGACTGTTATATAGACTCTTATATAGACTCTTATATAGCTTCTTAAACAGACTCTTATGTAGACTATTTTTGTAGACTCTTATATAGTATCTTATATAGACTGTTATATAGACTCATATATAGACTCTTATATAGACTGTTATATAACCTCTTTATTGACTATTATTTAGACTCTAATACAGACTCTTATATATACTCTTATACAGACTATTATACAGACTTTTATATAGACTCTTATACAGACTCTTATACAGACTATTATGGTATATACTGTAGACTCTTATTTCCCCTTATTTGACAGTGCTTTTATTCTTTAATCTGCCTTTCCCTAATAATCTCTAAATGTGAATGTGATTCCTAACACATGAAAACATTAAATATCTCTATTGTTCTGTATTAATAACATAAGTATTTTTTGAGTGAGAGGTCCTGCTGAGTACATAAGTATGGAAAAGAGAGTGTCATGTGGTGAGGGCTCTTATGAACTTACTGTTTGGAGGGAGCTCATGGTTTTGACAAGGCCCTAAGTGCCAGCGCTGGTGACATTTAGCAAGTGTGTCACCGCTAGCGTTCCTCACTGGACGACTGTCTGCATGAGTAGACGGCTACAGCCCATGTTTAATAATCATCGCCATTCTCGGCATGTTTCTGGATTATTTGTGTAGAGCTGAGGTTGCCTTCTTCCTCTGAAGACATTTTTAACGATTGATTTGAAGTTTGCCGTTGCATCTGTTTAACTTGTGTGGATTGTGTTGCTATCGCCCTGCCCAACCCCTCCTTTTCAGCACCCCGAAACTATTTGAACGCTGATTTACATCACTATGTGCCTGTGCCTGTGTGATTGTATATATGTGTATGTGTGACTGTCTGTGAATGTGACTGTGTATGTGTGACTGTGTATGTGTGACTGTGTGTGACTGTGTGTGTGTGTGTGTGTGTGTGTGTGTGTGTGTGTGTGTGTGTGTGTGTGTGTGTGTGTGTGTGTGTGTGTGTGTGTGTGTGTGTGTGTGTGTATGTCGGAAACTGGGTGTGACAGTGTGAATGTATATGTGTGACTGTGTATGTGTGACTGTGTGTGACTGTGTGTGTGTTTGTGTGTGAGTGTGTGACTGTGGGCGAGTGCACGTGCGCGTGCGTGAGAGCGTGTGTGACTGTGTGTGTGACTGTGTGACTGTGTGTGTGTGCGTGTGCATGTGTGTGCGTGTGCACGTGACTGTGTGACTGTGCGTGTGACTGTGTGTGTGTGTGACTGTGTGTGTGTGTGTGTGTGTGTGTAAGAACTCTTCATTCTTTATATCTCTTCCTCTCCCTCTTAGCCACACAGCTCTCTCCGTGAATTGAGGACATGACATTACAATTGGCGACCTTGTAATTTATTTTTAAAGCGGCGGGTGTTATCTGCGCCGACATGATTCTGTTTGAATTAGGGCCCTAGCTGCTCGCTGTTGCTGCTGAAGCTGCTCTGTGTTTGTACAGGAATCCTTGGTGGTCCACAGTGTTACCATGGTAATGCCCCCCCTCTGTCTCCCCCCTCTGTCTCCCCCCTCTGTCTCCCCCCTTGTCTCCCATAGATTTTTCTCTGGAGTTCGTTAACCGCGTTCTCTTCTCACCTCAAGTTCACTCTGTTCATTTGCTGGAGATTCATTTGGCGTGAGGCAAATGGTTCGCAACATTCTCTCAACGTTGTCATGACATTGTAAAGTTGGCCACGTTTTGGACAAGGCGTGAGAAAGAGCTGTGTTTTGTGGAAACTATTTCTATAAAGGACACCTGGATATGGTGTTTTGTTTCAAAGGAGAAGGTTCTGTGAACCGTAAATTGACGGGCGTCTCAACCGTTCATCCCCTCTCTTTACCCGGCTTGTCTCTCCCCTGTGTTGTGTCTCTCACTGGACCGTGGTGATGCTGTTGTCTCTCCACTGTGCTGTGTCTCTGTCTGGACCATGGTGATGCTGTTGTCTCTCCCCTGTGCTGTGTCTCTGTCTGGACCATGGTGATGCTGTTGTCTCTCCCCTGTGTTGTGTCTCTGTCTGGACCGTGGTGATGCTGTTGTCTCTCCCCTGTGCTGTGTCTCTGTCTGGACCATGGTGATGCTGTTGTCTCTCCCCTGTGCTGTGTCTCTGTCTGGACCATGGTGATGCTGTTGTGTCTCTCACTGGACCATGGTGATGCTGTTGTCTCTCCCCTGTGTTGTGTCTCTGTCTGGACCATGGTGATGCTGTTGTCTCTCCCCTGTGCTGTGTCTCTGTCTGGACCATGGTGATGCTGTTGTCTCTCCCCTGTGCTGTGTCTCTGTCTGGACCGTGGTGATGCTGTTGTCTCTCCCCTGTGCTGTGTCTCTGTCTGGACCATGGTGATGCTGTTGTGTCTCTCACTGGACCATGGTGATGCTGTTGTCTCTCCCCTGTGTTGTGTCTCTCACTGGACCATGGTGATGCTGTTGTCTCTCCCCTGTGCTGTGTCTCTGTCTGGACCATGGTGATGCTGTTGTCTCTCCCCTGTGCTGTGTCTCTGTCTGGACCGTGGTGATGCTGTTGTCTCTCCCCTGTGTTGTGTCTCTGTCTGGACCGTGGTGATGCTGTTGTCTCTCCCCTGTGTTGTGTCTCTGTCTGGACCATGGTGATGCTGTTGTCTCTCCCCTGTGCTGTGTCTCTGTCTGGACCGTGGTGATGCTGTTGTCTCTCCCCTGTGTTGTGTCTCTGTCTGGACCATGGTGATGCTGTTGTCTCTCCCCTGTGTTGTGTCTCCCACTGGACCGTGGTGATGCTGTTGTCTCTCCCCTGTGTTGTGTCTCCCACTGGACCGTGGTGATGCTGTTGTCTCTCCCCTGTGCTGTGTCTCTGTCTGGACCTTGGTGATGCTGTTGTGTCTCTCACTGGACCATGGTGATGCTGTTGTCTCTCCCCTGTGTTGTGTCTCTCACTGGACCGTGGTGATGCTGTTGTCTCTCCCCTGTGCTGTGTCTCTGTCTGGACCATGGTGATGCTGTTGTCTCTCCCCTGTGCTGTGTCTCTGTCTGGACCATGGTGATGCTGTTGTCTCTCCACTGTGCTGTGTCTCTGTCTGGACCATGGTGATGCTGTTGTCTCTCCACTGTGCTGTGTCTCTGTCTGGACCATGGTGATGCTGTTGTCTCTCCACTGTGCTGTGTCTCTGTCTGGACCATGGTGATGCTGTTGTCTCTCCACTGTGCTGTGTCTCTGTCTGAACCGTGGTGATGCTGTTGTCTCTCCACTGTGCTGTGTCTCTCACTGGACCATGGTGATGCTGTTGTGTCTCTGTCTGGACCATGGTGATGCTGTTGTCTCTCCCCTGTGTTGTGTCTCTGTCTGGACCGTGGTGATGCTGTTGTCTCTCCCCTGTGTTGTGTCTCTGTCTGGACCATGGTGATGCTGTTGTCTCTCCCCTGTGCTGTGTCTCTGTCTGGACCATGGTGATGCTGTTGTCTCTCACTGGACCGTGGTGATGCTGTTGTCTCTCCCCTGTGTTGTGTCTCTGTCTGGACCATGGTGATGCTGTTGTCTCTCCACTGTGTTGTGTCTCTGTCTGGACCGTGGTGATTTGTGTTCTTCCCCCTCTAAGGTCCTTTTGAGTTTCCTCGATTTATGAGATCAAATTAGCTGGTGTAAAGAACATTAGTGACTTCACAATGCCTTGCTCCCATAAATCATTAGGGGCTATTGTAGCGAGGGCCAAGCATGGTTGCTTCACTTCATGTCACAATCAGTTGCTAGTTGACCGTTTACTACCCCTCTCTCGCCAGTCCTTTAAACCTTTCGTATCGGCCAAGAGCTTTTTTAACTTCTGAAGAGCAATATGCTCACAAAAGTCTCCCGGGCCATCCTCGGGGAGAATGAGCTTGATGTAGTGATTCCTGCTGGGTTCAAAGCACATCCACCCCATTTTTCTATGACATTCTGCAAGGTCATGTACACATAGGAATTCAGTGTCCTGCCATGTAGATGGTCCAGACGCGTGAACAAACCTTTTTCTCTGAGGTCGATGTTGAATAAAATGAATTCACTCTGTGACAAATATGGAGGCGCTGTACATTTTTACTGTGTGTGTGTTTGTGTGTGTGTGTGTGTGTGTGTGTGTGTGTGTGTGTGTGTGTGTGTGTGTGTCTGTGTGTGTGTGTGTGTCTGTGTGTGTGTGTGTGTGTGTGCGTGTGTGTGTGTGTGTGTGTGTGTGTGAATCAGACATGATGGATAGACTATGCACTTTTGTGTGTGTGTGTGTTCGCGTGTGTGTATGTGTGTGTGTATGTGTGTGTGAATCAGACATGATGGATAGACTATGCACTTTTTTGTGTGTATGTTCGCGTATGCATGTGTGTGTTCGCGTGTGTGTGTGTGTGTGTGTGTGTGTGTGTGTGTGTGTGTGTGTGTGTGTGTGTGTGTGTGTGTGTGTGTGTGTGTGTGTGTGTGTGTGTGTGTGTGTGTGTGTGTGTGTGTGTGTGTACGCACGCATGTGTATGTGCATGCGTGTGTGCGTGTGTGTGTGTGTGTTCGCGCGCGTGTGTGTGTTCGCGCACGTGTGTGTGAGCGTGTGTGTGTGTGTGTACGCATGTTTACGTGCATGCGTGTGTGTGTGTTCTAGCAGGGGACGTTAAGCGCCCAATGATGTTGACAGGAGGACAGACACAGCCCATCAGTCTGGAGTGGACCATCAGTCTGGAGTGTATAAGTGGAACTGGAATGACAGGAAGGAACACAGAAAAATGTGTGTATGATGTGTGTGTGTGTGTGTGTGTGTGTACTTTTCTTTGATTGTGAGTGTTTCTCTTTCCACCATTGTATTTCTCTGTGGTATGCCTCTATTAGGGCAGGATTATTGTATCATGTTCATAGGCCTGTATACTGTTCATTGGCCTGTATCATGTTCATAGGCCTGTATCCTGTTCATAGACCTGTATCATGTTCGTAGGCCTGTATCCTGTTCATAGGCCTGTATCCTGTTCATAGGCCTGTATCCTGTTCATAGGCCTGTATCCTGTTCATAGGCCTGTATCCTGTTCATAGGCCTGTATCCTGTTCATAGGCCTGTATCCTGTTCATAGGCCTGTATCCTTTTCATAGGCCTGTAACCTGTTCATAGGCCTGTATCCTGTTTATAGGCCTGTATCCTGTTCATAGGCCTGTATCCTGTTCATAGGCCTGTATCCTGTTCATAGGCCTGTATCCTGTTCGTAGGCCTGTATCCTGTTCGTAGGCCTGTATCCTGTTCGTAGACCTGTATCCTGTTCATAGGCCTGTATCCTGTACATAGGCCTGTATCATGCTCAGTTTGGGTAGGAGTGTTTGTTTGAGGCAGAGCATCTCTTCATTGTAATGACACTCTGCATGTCCAATAGCTAATGAAGTGGGGCGTTCAATTCGACCTGATGCCGGCGACGTGTGTGTGTGTGTGTGTGTGTGTGTGTGTGTGTGTGTGTGTGTGTGTGTGTGTGTGTGTGTGTGTGTGTGTGTGTGTGTGTGTGTGTGTGTGTGTGTGTGTGTGTGTGTGTGTGTGTGTGTGTGTGTGTGTGTGTGTGTGTGTGTGTGTGTGTGTATGCCACTCTCAACATACTCTAGATCCTACCCTCTATCCCCTCGACTTGTAAACACTTGGTAGCACACTAATGTTCCACCAAGCCCTCTTTTCTTCACACCAAATGTGTCCTTCACTACTGTTGTACACAAAGATCTTCCGTAATGTGGAACAATGCGAGACCGCCCTTATAAACAACCCCTTGCATATTCAGTGCGTTTAGAGCGTTGGGCCAGTAACCGAAAGGTTGATAGTTCAAATATTTCGATGTGCCCTTGAGCAAGGCACTTAAACCTACTTGCTCCAGGTTCGCTGTTGATAATGACTGAACCCAATTGGGATATGGAAAAAAAGCACTTTTTCCAATTTACACATGCATATTTAATACACAGTTGTACATACCCACTTGTGAAATAGGACAAATACAGTCTAAGAGCCCACCTAATTATCATTACTTTATTACAAGGCGTAGTCAGGTCCCTATCCTTCAGTAGTTTGGCCCAATAAGAAGCTAGCTGCCTGTCACTACTGCTGTATATTGCAGAGAGTGGTTCCTATTTGATTACTAGCCTTGCTGCTAGGGTAGTCGACTAAGCCTCTCGAAATGAACACTCCAGGCAGGGATTATTTGTGTGTGTAGGTATGTGTGTGTGTAAGTGTGTGTAAGTTTGTGTGTGTGCGTGTGTGTGTGTGAGAGGCAGACCTGAGGCTCGGTCCCAGCACACTCAGCACTGACATAATGTAAAACGCCTGCAGTCGCCTGGACTGTTTAATAGCTTTAGCAAACAGGCGCCTCAACCCAGAACAGGGAGACAGGCTGAGATGTGTTTTATTAACATAGAGAAGGTGTAATTGAGAGAAGGGTGAGAGAGAAAGAAAGAAAGAAAGCAAGAAAGAAAGCAAGAAAGAAAGCAAGAAAGAAAGCAAGAAAGAAAGAAAGAAAGAAAGAAAGAAAGAAAGAAAGAAAGAGAGAAAGAAAAAGAGATATACAGAAAGGAATTTTGGATGAAAGCAGGGGAAAAACTCATGTTAACACTCCTCTTAAAAAACTGCTGTTTCAGAGCCCCCATATGTACACTGTACTATCAACACGGAATCATAGCTACAATCTGCTGTTTATTTGAAAGAATAATTTATCTTCCCCATGGAAGGGTGCTTGTGTTCAACAGCCACCCACAGACATTACATGTATACAGTGTTGTGTCAGAAGCTGCTTGCCTGAGATATTCTGTGTCCTCCCAAAGCCTTGCCTGTCGCCTTGTTGGAACTGTGACCCCGGAGCATGACGACACGGGACAAATGGGCCACACGCGTCTAAGCATGTTTACGGCGCACGACAACAACGACAACTGCCACCACAACAACACAGGCGCTTGTACGCAACATAAGCAGATTCACCAAAGGCAGTGACAAGTTTGGAGAAGTTGGCGAGCTCACGGTTTGCTGGGAGGTTGCTTGGGGCTCACGAATACCTTTTGAATGCAGAGGAGTGAGACTAAAAGAAATAATTGTGTGATAGTGCCGTGTTGGTTCTGTCAAGAAGGCTTTCTCTCACACTACCCCACCTAGCCTCCCTTCCGTGTTTCTCACCCTCCCTCTCTCTCTCTCTCTCTGTCAACCCACTCCTCCCTCCTCCTTCACCGTTTTTCAATTGTCAGGTCAGAGGTAGTTATTTTAAGCCGAAAACCACACGACACGTTTTAGGTGTGTCTGCTGCGTTTGTTTCTTCTCCAACATGGCGGATTGACTGCCACCATTGTGGGCTGGTGATGTGTGTAGTCACTGTTTGTTTGATGTTGTCTCTTGCAGATCAGCCTAAGGAGCAGTCGTTCTAGCCTGCCGTTTGGCTAAGCAGCCTGGCTGCCACTTAACAGGTCAGGAAGTCAGGAGGCATTCCCGGGATAACTCTTGCGGGATTCCCTCCCTCTATTCCAAAGAGAACACAGACAGCCGCAGCCCTAAAGCAGCATGCGCTATAATCCTCTTCAACGAGAACAAGTCCACACTGGCACCTACTGCCTGACAGGAAGGGTGTGTGTGTGTGTGTGTGTGTGTGTGTGTGTGTGTGTGTGTGTGTGTGTGTGTGTGTGTGTGTGTGTGTGTGTGTGTGTGTGTGTGTGTGTGTGTGTGTGTGTGTGTGTGTGTGTGTGTGTGTGTGTGTGTTTAGGTTTCCCACCCAAGGTTGGGAATCATGGTACTGGGACTCATCCAAAAACTGCCTTAAATCATGTTGATACCCCATATTATGTATCCTGCCCTAGAATAATACTTTGCCCTGAGACATAGCTGTACACTCCTATGGTTTGAGAAGGTTCTATGAATCAGAGTCCTATGAAACTATGTGGTAACAGGAACTATATGGTAACATGAACTATGTGGTAACAGGAACTATATGGTAACAGGAACTGTATGGTAACAGGAACTATGTGATAACAGGAACTATGTGGTAACAGGAACTATGTGGTAACAGGAACTATGTGGTAACAGGAACTATATGGTAACAGGAACTGTATGGTAACAGGAACTATGTGATAACAGGAACTATATGGTAACAGGAACTGTATGGTAACAGGAACTATATGGTAACAGGAACTATATGGTAACAGGAACTATATGGTAACAGGAACTATATGGTAACAGGAACTATGTGGTAAAAGGAGCTATGGTGTAACAGAAACTATGTGATAACAGGAACTATTTGGTAACAGGAACTATGTGGTAACAGGAACTATGTGATAACAGGAACTATATGGTAACAGGAACTATATGGTAACAGGAACTATGTGATAACAGGAACTATTTGGTAACATGAACTATGTGGTAACAGGAACTATGTGGTAAAAGGAGTTATGGTGTAACAGGAACTATGTGATAACAGGAACTATTTGGTAACAGGAACTATGTGGTAACAGGAACTATATGGTAACAGGAACTATGTGGTAACAGGAACTATATGGTAATTGGTAACAGGAACTATATGGTAACATGAACTATGTGGTTACAGGAACTATGTGGTAACAGGAACTATGTGGTAACAGGAACTATGTGGTTACAGGAACTATGTGGTAATTGGTAACAGGAACTATATGGTAACAGGAACTATGTGGTAACAGGAACTATATGGTAATTGGTAACAGGAACTATATGGTAACAGGAACTATGTGGTAACAGGAACTATGTGGTAACAGGAAGTATGTGGTAACAGGAACTATGTGGTAACAGGAACTATGTGGTTACAGGAACTATGTGGTAATTGGTAACAGGAACTATATGGTAACAGGAACTATGTGGTTACAGGAACTATGTGGTAACAGGAACTATGTGGTTACAGGAACTATGTGGTAACAGGAACTATGTGGTAACAGGAACTATGTGGTTACAGGAACTATGTGGTAATTGGTAACAGGAACTATATGGTAACAGGAACTATGTGGTAACAGGAACTATATGGTAATTGGTAACAGGAACTATATGGTAACAGGAACTATGTGGTAACAGGAACTATGTGGTAACAGGAAGTATGTGGTAACAGGAACTATGTGGTAACAGGAACTATGTGGTTACAGGAACTATGTGGTAATTGGTAACAGGAACTATATGGTAACAGGAACTATGTGGTTACAGGAACTATGTGGTAACAGGAACTATGTGGTTACAGGAACTATGTGGTAATTGGTAACAGGAAGTATATGGTAACATGAACTATGTGGTAACAGGAACTATATGGTAATTGGTAACAGGAACTATATGGTAACAGGAACTATGTGGTTACAGGAACTATGTGGTAACAGGAACTATGTGGTAACAGGAACTATGTGGTTACAGGAACTATGTGGTAATTGGTAACAGGAACTATATGGTAACAGGAACTATGTGGTAACAGGAACTATGTGGTAAAAGGAGTTATGGTGTAACAGGAACTATATGGTAATTGGTAACAGGAACTATATGGTAACAGGAACTATGTGGTAACAGGAACTATGTGGTAACAGGAAGTATGTGGTAACAGGAACTATGTGGTAACAGGAACTATGTGGTTACAGGAACTATGTGGTAATTGGTAACAGGAACTATATGGTAACAGGAACTATGTGGTTACAGGAACTATGTGGTAACAGGAACTATGTGGTAACAGGAACTATGTGGTTACAGGAACTATGTGGTAATTGGTAACAGGAACTATATGGTAACGGGAACTATGTGGTAACAGGAACTATATGGTAATTGGTAACAGGAACTATATGGTAACAGGAACTATGTGGTAACAGGAACTATGTGGTAACAGGAAGTATGTGGTAACAGGAACTATGTGGTAACAGGAACTTTGTGGTTACAGGAACTATGTGGTAATTGGTAACAGGAACTATGTGGTAACAGGAACTATGTGGTAATTGGTAACAGGAACTATATGGTTACAGGAACTATGTGATAACAGGTCGGCTGGGGCAGTGTCCAGATTTTCTAATTGTCATACCGGCCTTCTCTCATCCTGAGATTTAGGGTATTACCTGCATAGCATGCAAAGGAACACTAAACACACAAGAAAAGCCCTTTGGGCCTCTACTACCAGAACATTTGCACAAACTATTAGCTAAATCACATAGACACTGTTAGCTAAATGCTAACAAGTGAAAACGAACATAAACTAATTACAAAGACAGGCAAATACAGTTCATAAAGTTATACAAGCATAGCTAGTAGCTAACAAATGTCATTTTTGGTGAGTGTGGACATTTACAAGTGAAAGTGAACGAGATAAATTGTGCAAATGAACAAAGTTGTGATATACGCTTTTCCGAAGGAGCAGCATGTGTACACGGATCAGATGGAAGAAGAAGAGAGGAGAATAGAAATGCTAGGAGGAAGTACAGGAAAACAGGACCTGTGTAGTAACAGGAACTACAAAGTCCTTCTTCCACATAGACACACTAATTCATAGCATAGAACAGCAATGTTCAAACATTGTTTTTTTATATTAAACAAAGGGTTGAATAAATGTCACGCCACCAAAGGTGATTTTCTAATGATATATTTGTACCCTTTTTCCCACATTAACTCCATGCATCATAAGTAGTTCTGAGCCATATCATAGGTTGGGAGAAAAAGAGACATTCACTAATCTATCTTCTCATAGAGGTAGTCCTTGAGGACGGGGGGGACGGGGGGGGGGGGGGTGTAAAGGGATTTTTATAGATCTTTTTGAAAGTGAAAGCTTATGACTCTGTGTGTGTGTGTTTGCGTATGTCCGACAAGGAGTGTGTATAGGCTTGTGCCTGTTTGTGTCTGACAATTAGTGTTGTGTGTGTGTGTGTGTGTGTGTGTGTGTGTGTGTGTGTGTGTGTGTGTGTGTGTGTGTGTGTGTGTGTGTGTGTGTGTGTGTGTGTGTGTGTGTGTGTGTGTGTGTGTGTGTGTGTGTGTGTGTGTGTGCGTGGCAGATTCCACTCAAAGAGAAGATGAGAGGCACGTTTCACTAAATGCTTACTAATAAGTTAAAACTGACTTCTCATTACACACACACGCCACATACACTCTCACACATACACACGCACGCACGCACGCACGCACGCACGCACACACACACACACACACACACACACACATACCATCAAACTCGGGCAGCGGCACAAATCAATTAGCGGGAGGTGAGAAACCAGGAGATGAGGGTCACACTTTCCGTTCTATCCCAAAACGAGCAACTTCCCTCCGAGACTCAGCATGGCTCTAAATCCAGCGTCTCCAGGTCATTGTTTCAGCACAGGGGTGAAATGACTTCTGTGCTCCCACCATTCTATCTTTAGACCGAGCATATGTGATATGTAATATGTGTACATCTCACTCTACAAGGCTGCTCTCAGTAGCTCCCACAGTGCACGGTTGAAACTAGAGGTGAAGGGTGGGAGAGAGTCACGCTTTCTCTTTGAACATGCTTCTCCCTCCGCACTGCAGTCGAAACGATAGGACCCAACCAGTCTCTGAACTAAATACTTCACCTCTCTTGCATCTGTGATAATGACGTTAGCTACAACAGATAATAACGTTTTGGACTCCTGCATGAAGACATTATGCACATATTCGTGTGAACGGGATTAATAAGTAGCATGTCTGTACTAGACGAAGACAATGATCAAATAACAGTTTTCTCAAAGAAATCACGTCTTCGGAAAGAGATAAAAGACTAAAACCGAGACAAACTTTACATATATTTATTTCCTTCCTCTACCTTCTCCATCCTATGAAGTTTTGGGAGTATAGCTGTCCCTGATATTGCTTGTCTGTTTTTCTGGTGTCCTGCGTATGGATTTCCTGTAATGATAGTTACTGACAACAGCCGCTCCTTCCCATGGCACAGCTAAGGAGTAATGGTAGAGATGGTATCAATGGAGGATAAACAGCAGGCCTTCCTATCGGACCGGTATTCAAACATGCGTCAGTCAAACCTCGTCTCTAATGGGATTGTTTATGAAGAGCACCTGGCTCTCCCACGTCTCCTTGCGTTTCCTGTTGCCAATGGTGACTGGTCTAATGCGTCCGAGGATTGAGATTAAAAAATAACTCTGAGTTTTGAATTTAATGCAATACAATTCATTTAGTTCTATATTAACAATGCAGACCTCCTTTCAACTCTCCCCTACCTCCATTCCTCCCTCCTGCCTCTCTGATCCTGTCTGGGATTGGCCGTAATCAACCAATTTGTCTTTTTTTACGACCGGCGTTGTTATTATTGCTTGCCTTACCTTTTCTTTTGTAACATTCCACCGTGCATGGCGGTGGCCGCGCGACCTCGTCATGCACAGCGCCACCTCGTCACGCACGGCCCAGCCACCTCGTCACGCACGGCCCAGCCACCTCGTCACGCACGGCCTAGCCACCTCGTCACGCACGGCCTAGCCACCTCGTCACGCACGGCCCCACCTCGTCACACATGGCACCGCCTCGTCACTCACAGCCCAGCCACCTCGTCACGCACGGCCCAGCCACCTCGTCACGCACGGCCCAGCTACCTCGTCACGCACGCCCCAGCTACCTCGTCACGCACGGCCTATTCACCTCGTCACGCACGGCACCGCCTCGTCACTCGCGGCCCAGCCACCTCGTCACGCGCGGCCTAGCCACCTCGTCACGCGCGGCCTAGCCACCTCGTCACGCGCGGCCCAGCCACCTCGTCACGCGCGGCCCAGCCACCTCGTCACGCGCGGCCCAGCCACCTCGTCACGCGCGACCCAGCCACCTCGTCACGCGCGGCCCAGCCACCTCGTCACGCGCGGCCCAGCCACCTCGTCACGCGCGGCCCAGCCACCTCGTCACGCGCGGCCCAGCCACCTCGTCACGCACGGCTTAGCCACCTCGTCACGCACGGCCTAACCACCGCGTCACGCACAGCCTAACCACCGCGTCACGCACAGCCCAACCACCTCGTTACGCACGACGCCACCTCCTTACGCACGACGCCACCTCCTTACGCACGACGCCACCTCCTTACGCACGATGCCACCTCGTCACGCACGGCCTAACCACCTCGTTTCGCACGACGCCACCTCGTTACGCACGACGCCACCTCGTTACGCACGACGCCACCTCGTTACGCACGACGCCACCTCGTTAACCTCTTGGGAATACCCCCCCCCCCTTTCAATTTCCGCCTGAAGACATACCCACATCTAACTGTCTATAGCTCAGGCCCAGGAGCAAGGATATGCATAATCTTGGTACCATTTGAAAGAAAACACTCTGAAGTTTGTGTAAATGTAAATTGAATGTAGGAGAATATAACACAATAGACCTGGTTTTGATAATACAATGAAAAAAAACATACGTTTTTTCACTTTAATTGTTGTAACATCATAATCAAAATGAACAAGATAAAACTAACATCTAGATATGAATATGGGAACAATTTCAGGGTAAAACATAAGAAGACAACAGCACTTGTGCAAAGTTTCAGAATGATAACTTCCAAAATGAGTGTGCTACATGACATTTATCATGAGGTCACCCAGGTGTCCCACACAAGTAGCCCAAATGTACCCAAGTGGCCAAATTGGTGAAGGTATACATTCTGAAACAAATAACTATATACAAAATACCAAAATGGTATTCTAACACCCCCCGCCCCAAAAAAATAAAAAAAACAATGGAAAAAAAAGTTAGAATTTTTCTTATACATTTTTTCTCTAAAAAATAAATAAAACATACATTTACAAAATAACATGGTTGACTATTTACACTTTCAATATTTGGAAGACCCTCAGTCCTCTATCAAATCAAATGTATTTACATAGCCCTTCCTACATCAGCTAATATCTCAATGTGCTATACAGATACCCGGCCTAAAACCCCAAACAGCAAGCAATGCAAGTGTAGAAGCACGGTGGCTAGGAAAAACTCCCTAGAAAGGCCAAAACCTAGGAAGAAACCTAGAGAGGAACCAGGCTCTGAGGGGTGGCCAGTCCTCTTCTGGCTGTGCCGGGTAGATATCGCAGTGGTTGTAGAGGGTGCAACAGGACAGCACCTCAAGAGTAAAAATGAACAGTTTAGGTTGGGTTCCATAGCCGCAGGCAGAACAGGTGAAACTGGAACAGCAGCAAGGTCGGGTGGACTGGGGACAGCAAGGAGTCATCATGCCAGGGGGTCCTGACGCATGGTCCTGGGGCTCAGGTTCTCAGAGAAAGAAGGAGAGAAAGAGAGAGCATACTTAAATTCACACAGGATAAGACAGGAACAGTACTCCAGATATAACATAACCCCACCCACTTTGCCAAAGCTCTACACAATATTCTGCTGTCGATGCCAGATGCCATAGCAGTCTCTTTCTGATGTAAAGCAAAGGGTCACCGCGCATGTGGTGCATGTGATGGGGGACTTCATCTTACAAACAACACAGCAACGCCTCCATGCTGTGCCCCTTTGGCCCTTAGGCACATCCATGTCTGCACAAATATATCTGGGCAGATGAACACTTGTGGCAGGTGCAGAAGGAACAGGGCTTGGTGCAGTGGTGCTGTAGCCAGCAAGCTCCTTGATGAGCTGCTCTCTGAAGGCTTTCTGTGTGAGGAAGGGCTTTCCACATCTCTTAGCCATTTCCTTGTGTAGGATGAATGCATTCATAACTGCAATGTCGACGAAATGATAGAAGAAAGTCCTGAGGTCCAGGCTCCCTTTTCGGTCGGAAAGTTGGCTGGGGTGGCTCCACATCAACTTCCAGGACAGTGTGCCAATGCCCTTCTGTCCCTTCTCTAGCAGGTGGCACACTTCCCCTCTTCCGCCTCTTTGTCAGTGCCTTCACACCGGTAGATGGCCCAGAGACAGCAGGGGTCCGGCTGGAAGAACAAGTTGGCGCTGGGCGCTCTGCTGGGGGCTCCCAGTCGGAATCAGTGCCACTGTGAATCAAAAATTTCAGTTAGACATATGAGCCCTGTATCAACAGGTATAATAAACATATGAATTTTTATTTATATATATAGAGAGAGAACAGGGAATAGAACAAACACTGGTTTCAAATCATATATGTGGCCATGCTACCATACAATTGTCAAAGTACAGTACACATGCACGTTCTCATTTGCAGCAACGACCTGGGGAATAGTTACAGGGGAGAGGAGGGGGATGAATGAGCCAATTGTAAACTGGGGATTATTAGGTGACCATGATGGTTTGAGGGCCAGATTGGGAATTTAGCCAGGACACCGGGGTTAACACCCCTACTCTTACGATAAGTGCCATGGGATCTTTAATGACCTCAGAGAGTCAGGACACCCGTTTAACGTCCCATCCGAAAGACGGCACCCTACACAGGACTTAGCTTTCCCAGACTTATTAGCCATGATTTTCGATGAAAATAGAGTTGTAGATGCACGTTGCCGAAATACCGCTGTGCGTAATAACTTTCAGTCCTTCCTCGTTGAAATGCGAAATGCAAAGACTGCTGTGGCGCACACGTTCTCCGTGTGAGTTCGTCTCCAAACAAATTACCATTTGATAGTGCCATTTAGCTCTGTTCATTGGCTATCTAACCAGCTAGATTTCAAGACGATGAGTTGTAATTGGGTTAAAATACAGTCAATCAAAGAGACAGTGGTCCTCCGATTGGTGCCTAAATGAGGTCGGAGGTCGTTGTCTTCCAATCGTTTTTTTCGGATCAATACGTCCCGCAAAATGACCCATCAAGTTTGGTTGTGTTACAAACAAACTGTTGATTTCAAGGAAACCAAACATGACTGGATAACGTCAGGTTTAGTCAGTGTATTCAGGTCGGATGTTTCGCCCAAAATTTTATGACATGAAATTCAACGACATAAGCGTTCACAAAATGTTTCGTGTTAGGCTATAAAAAATGGATTTAACCGAACAAAAGACCATTCAGTGTGTAACAATGAGCCTTGGGATTGCAAACAGAGAAGATTTTCCACAGGTAAGCCATTTGTTTCAATGCAATCTGTGATAATCTTACGCTTGTGCTGGTTGGAAAGGTATTTATTTATGGAGCGCTGAGCTCAGATAATCGCAACGCAGTTAGATTCGCAAGATTCGAGGCTTTTGAAGCATGTGAGACACTTTTATTTTCAGGAATGTTTAATATGACTATTTGTGGCGATCACCGTAAGTTGTCTATTTTCAAGCCCGGACCCGGAATCGGTACTCGGTAGAAGTTAAGTACGACGCCACCTCCTTACGCACGACGCCACCTCATCACACACGGCCTAACCACCTCGTTACGCACGACGCCACCTCGTTACGCACGGCCCAACCACCTCGTTACGCACGACGCCACCTTGTTACACACGACGCCCACCTCCTTACGCACGACGCCACCTCCTTACGCATGACGCCACCTCGTTACGCACGACGCCACCTCGTTACGCACAACGCCACCTCGTCACGCACGGCCCAGCCACCTCTTCACGCATGGCCCCACGTCGTCACGCATGGCACCGCCTCATCACGCACGGCCCAGCCACCTCGTCACTCACAGCCCAGCCACCTCGTCACGCACGGCCTAGACACCTCGTCACGCACGGCCCAGCCACCTCGTCACTCACAGCCCAGCCACCTCGTCACTCACAGCCCAGCCACCTCGTCACGCACGGCCTAGACACCTCGTCACGCACGGCCCAGCCACCTCGTCACGCACGGCCCAGCCACCTCGTCACTCACAGCCCAGCCACCTCGTCACTCACAGCCCAGCCACCTCGTCACTCACAGCCCAGCCACCTCGTTACGCAGGGCCTAACCACCGCGTCACGCACAGCCCAACCACCTCGTCACGCACGGCCTAAACACCTCGTTACGCACGACGCCACCTCGTTACGCACGACGACACCTCCTTACGCACGGCCTAACCACCTCGTTTCGCACGACGCCACCTCGTTACGCACGACGCCACCTCGTTAAGTACGACGCCACCTCCTTACGCACGACGCCATCTCGTCACGCACGGCCTAACCACCTCGTTACGCACGACGCCACCTCATTACCCACGGCCCAACCACCTCGTTACGCACGACGCCACCTCGTTACACACTACGCCACCTCCTTACGCACGACGCCACCTCCTTACGCATGACGCCACCTCCTTACGCATGACGACACCTCCTTACGCACGATGCCACCTCGTTACGCACGATGCCACCTCGTTACGCACGACGCCACCTCGTTACGCACGACGCCACCTCGTTACGCACGACGCCACCTCGTTACGCACGACGCCACCTCGTTACGTACGACGCCACCTCGTTACGCACGGCGCCACCTCGTTACGCACGACGCCACCTCGTTACGCACGACGCCACCTCGTTACGCACGACGCCACCTCGTTACTTACGACGCCACCTAGTTACTTACGACGCCACCTCGTTACTTACGACGCCACCTAGTTACTTACGACGCCACCTCGTTACGCACGACGCCACCTCGTTACGCACGACGCCACCTCGTTACGCACGACGCCACCTCGTTACGTACGACGCCACCTCCTTGCGCACGACGCCACCTCCTTGCGCATGACGCCACCTCCTTACGCACGACGCCACCTCGTTACGCACGGCCCGGCCACCTCGTTACGCACGACACCACCTCGTCACGCACGGCCCGGCCACCTCGTCACGCACGGCCCAGCCACCTCGTCACGCACGACGCCACCTTGATACGCATGACGCCACCTCGTTACGCACAACGCCACCTCGTTACGCACGACGCCACCTCGTTACGCACGGCCCAACCACCTCGTTATGCACGACGCCACCTCGTTATGCACGACGCCACCTCGTTATGCACGACGCCACCTCGTTACGCACGACGCCACCTCGTTACGCACGACGCCACCTCGTTACTCACGACGCCACCTCGTTACGCACGACGACACCTCGTTACGCACGACGCCACCTCGTTACGCACGACGCCACCTCGTTACGCACGACGCCACCTCGTTACGCACGGCCCGGGCACCTCGTTACGCACGACACCACCTCGTCACGCACGGCCCGGCCACCTCGTCACGCACGGCCCAGCCACCTCGTCACGCACGACGCCACCTTGATACGCATGACGCCACCTCGTTACGCACAACGCCACCTCGTTACGCACGAAGCCACCTCGTTACGCACGGCCCAACCACCTCGTTATGCACGACGCCACCTCGTTATGCATGACGCCACCTCGTTATGCACGACGCCACCTCGTTACGCACGACGCCACCTCGTTACGCACGACGCCACCTCGTTACTCACGACGCCACCTCGTTACGCACGACGCCACCTCGTTACGCACGACGCCACCTCGTTACGCACGACGCCACCTCGTTACGCACGACGCCACCTCGTTACGTACGACGCCACCTCGTTACGCACGGCGCCACCTCGTTACGCACGACGCCACCTCATCACGCACGGCCCATGAAATTCCTGACCAGTGACTGTACTGACAAGAGCTTGTAAAAGTATTTTCTGTTTTTCTCAGTTTCCTGCTAGGAACCAGTTTAAACAAAGAGGAGTCTCAGCTGTCTGAAATCAGGCTGGCTTTGACCCAAGCTTATCTACTGCTGTCTCAGTAGGGAGGAGTGTGAGCGAGAGAGGGAACGAGAAGAAGAGGGGAGAGGGAAAGTGTTGGCAGACAGGTACTGCACTGCTCGCTGGTGATGATGAGAAAGACAGGTTGCCTGGTAGAGCAATAAAAATGTGAAGGCGGAACTGGAGGCGCTATAGCTTCTAGTTGTTCCATCCATGCTTCATTGCTTTTGTAGTAATAGTAGGCTGCACATCATCAACAGCCAAAATACTTGACCTCTACGGTGTGAGAAATGGATCAAAAGTGTGGTTTTCAGTGCACTGGAGAATCTCACTATAATGGGAAGAAAAAAATCCAGGTTTCTTACATGAAAAACTGTTACGGCTCTTTACAATCTCAACCCGCCCATGTGCAGTACAGGCACCACTCTACAAGCTGCAGTGATTGATGACAGTGTGTGTGTGTGTGTGTGTGTGTGTGCGTGCGTGCGTGCGTGCGTGCGTGCGTGCGTGCGTGCGTGCGTGCGTGCGTGCGTGCGTGTGTGTGTGTGTGTGTGTGTGTGTGTGTGTGTGTGTGTGTGTGTGTGTGTGTGTACGTGTGTGTGCGTGTGTGTGCGCGTGTGTGTGCGCGTGTGTGTGTGTGTGTGTGTGTGTGAGTATGAGTGTGTGTGAATGTGTGAATGTGTGTGTGTGTGAGCAAAACCTCCTCCCTTCTCAAAACATCACGAGACGGTGAACCCACCGTCATACGGTGAACCCACATACGCAAAATAAAAATAAAAAAGAGAAACATCAACATTTGATATGAGGACTTGGGAGAGAAAATACATATTCATTGAGAAGTTGACAATCTCCACACATAAAATCAGGTTGTTCCTGACGCCTTATCCCCCCCTATGGAGAGAAGAAACAGAGAAAGATTCACCGCAATAGAAAACAACTATTTCATGTCTTTTCATAGTTCTCATCCTGATTACTAATTATAGACTTAAACAAGCGACTTGTTAAAAGAAGTACAAATACCAAATAATACCATTAAACTACACAAATAATGACTGTTATTGTGATGAAGTAGAACACTTCACCATCCCTCCGGGGACGTAGGGGAGAGCCAGGAGAGAAAGGAATGTTTATTTAAATCAACACAGAGACTCGTGTGTAAGAAACATAAATAGACAGTTGGCTGTGGTCTCCACTGTGTGTGTGTGTGTGTGTGTGTGTGTGTGTGTGTGTGTGTGTGTGTGTGTGTGTGTGGTGTGTGGTGTGTGTGTGGTGTGTGGTGTGTGTGTGGTGTGTGTGTGTGGTGTGTGTGGTGTGTGTGGTGTGTGGTGTGTGGTGTGTGGTGTGTGGTGTGTGTGGTGTGTGGTGTGTGTGGTGTGTGTGGTGTGTGGTGTGTGTGTGTGTTTGGTGTGTGTGTGTGTGTGTGTGTGTGTGTGTGTGTGTGTGTGTGTGTGTGTGTGTGTGTGTGTGTGTGTGTGTGCGCACGTTCCCTTATGCATGTGTGTTTGTGCTTGTGTACTTGTATGTGTATTTCTCTGTGTGCGTGTGTGTGTGCTTGTGTGCCTTTGTGTGTGTGAGTGTGTGTGCTTGTTTGTGTGTGTGTGTGTGTGTGTGTGTGTGTGTGTGTGTGTGTGTGTGTGTGTGTGTGTGTGTGTGTGTGTGTGTGTGTGTGTGTGTGTGTGTGTGAGAGAGAGAGAGAGAGAGAGAGAGAGAGAGAAAGAGTGTGCTTATGCATGTGTTAAAGTCAAATCAAATCAAATTGTATTCGTCACATACACATATTTAGCAGATGTTATTGCGGATGTAGTGAAATGCTTGTGTTCCTAGCTCCAACAGTGCAGTAGTATCTAACAGTTCATAACAATACACACACCTAAAAGTAAAATAAAGGAATAAAGAAACATAGCAATATTAGGATGAGCAACGTCAGAGTGTGATTGACTAAAATACAGTAGAATTGAATACAGTATATCCATATCAGCTGAGTAAAGCAGTATGTAAACATTATTTAAACATTATTAAAGTGACTAGTGTTCCATTATTAAAGTGGCCAGTGATTCTATGTCTACAGTGGCTTGAAAAAGTATTCATCCCCCATGGCGTTTTCCTATTTTGTTGCATTACAACCTGTAATTTAAATGGATTTTTATTTGGATTTCGTGTAATGCACATACACAAAATAGTCCAAATTGGTGAAGTGAAATGAAAAAAAAAAAATTATCTAATATAGAAAACGGAAAAGTGGTGTGTGCCTATGTTTTCACCCCTTTGCTATGAAGCCCCTAAATAGGATCTGGTGCAACCAATTACCTTCAGAAGTCACATAATTAGTTAAATGAAGTCTGCTGTGTGCAATCTAAGTGTCACATGATCTGTCAGATGATCTTAGTATATATATATACACCGGTTCTGAAAGGCCCCA
>NC_074699.1:14876160-14883660 GCF_029448725.1 Salvelinus fontinalis
ATTTTCATTAACCTTTATATTCATGCACGTTGGTTTTGGACAAATTCTTAAATATACAATGACTAACTGGTGACTAGTGTTGTTTGGTGTCACAGGGTACAGTTATGGGAACCTACTCACCTTCTGCATACATTCTGGATGCTTAAACATCTCATCACACACACACACACACACACACACACGCACGCACGCACGCACGCACGCACACACACACACACACACACACACACACACACACACACACACACACACACACACACACCTAACTACCCCCTCAAATTTCTTACGTAACACACATGGCCCTGCACGGTCACCAATCCCCGGCACAAATTGGACCTCAAGCTTAATTTTCAGTTCATTACTCGCTAGGTGGCTGGTGAGACCCTCGCTAGGTGGCTGGTGAGACCCTCGCTAGGTGGCTGGGGAGACCCTCGCTAGGTGGCCGGTGGAACCCTCGCTAGGTGGAGGGAGGGACCCTCGCTAGGTGGCCGGTGGAACCCTCGCTAGGTGGCCGGTGGAACCCTCGCTAGGTGGCCGGTGGAACCCTCGCTAGGTGGCCGGTGGAACCCTTGCTAGGTGGCCGATGAAACCCTCACTAGGTGGCCGGTGAGACCCTTGCTAGGTGGCCGGTGAGACCCTTGCTAGGTGGCCGGTGGAACCCTCACTAGGTGGCCGGTGAGACCCTTGCTAGGTGGCCGGTGAGACCCTCGCTAGGTGGCCGGTGAAACCCTCACTAGTTGGCCGGTGAGACCCTTGCTAGGTGGCCGGTGGAACCCTCACTAGGTGGCCGGTGGAACCCTCGCTAGGTGGAGGGAGGGACCCTCGCTAGGTGGCCGGTGGAACCCTCGCTAGGTGGAGGGAGGGACCCTCGCTAGGTGGCCGGTGGAACCCTCGCTAGGTGGCCGGTGGAACCCTTGCTAGGTGGCCGGTGGAACCCTTGCTAGGTGGCCGATGAAACCCTCACTAGGTGGCCGGTGAGACCCTTGCTAGGTGGCCGGTGAGACCCTTGCTAGGTGGCCGGTGGAACCCTCACTAGGTGGCCGGTGAGACCCTTGCTAGGTGGCCGGTGAGACCCTCGCTAGGTGGCCGGTGAAACCCTCACTAGTTGGCCGGTGAGACCCTTGCTAGGTGGCCGGTGGAACCCTCACTAGGTGGCTGGTGAGACCCTCACTAGGTGGCCGGTGAGACCCTTGCTAGGTGGCCGGTGAGACCCTCGCTAGGTGGCCGGTGGAACCCTCTCTAGGTGGCCGGTGAGACCCTTGCTAGGTGGCCGGTGGAACCCTCACTAGGTGGCCGGTGAGACCCTTGCTAGGTGGCCGGTGAGACCCTTGCTAGGTGGCCGGTGAGACCCTCGCTAGGTGGCCGGTGGAACCCTCGCTAGGTGGCCGGTGGAGCCCTTGCTAGGTGGCCGGTGGAACCCTCACTAGGTGGCCGGTGAGACCCTCGCTAGGTGGCCGGTGGAGCCCTTGCTAGGTGGCCGGTGGAGCCCTCGCTAGGTGGCCGGTGGAACCCTCACTAGGTGGCTGGTGAGACCCTTGCTAGGTGGCCGGTGGAACCCTCCCTAGGTGGCTGGTGAGAATATGCTAGGTGGCCGGTGGAGCCCTCACTAGGTGGCTGGGGAGACCCTCGCTAGGTGGCCGGTGGAACCCTCACTAGGTGGCCGGTGGAGCCCTTGCTAGGTGGCCGGTGGAACCCTCACTAGGTGGCTGGTGGAACCCTCACTAGGTGGCTGGTGAGACCCTTGCTAGGTGGCCGGTGGAGCCCTCACTAGGTGGCCGGTGGAGCCCTTGCTAGGTGGCCGGTGAGACCCTTGCTAGGTGGCCGGTGGAGCCCTCGCTAGGTGGCCGGTGGAGCCCTTGCTAGGTGGCCGGTGGAGCCCTTGCTAGGTGGCCGGTGGAACCCTCGCTAGGTGGCTGGGGAGACCCTCACTAGGTGGCCGGTGAGACCCTCGCTAGGTGGCTGGGGAGACCCTCACTAGGTGGCCGGTGAGACCCTTGCTAGGTGGCCGGTGGAACCCTCACTAGGTGGCCGGTGAGACCCTCGCTAGGTGGCCGGTGAGACCCTCGCTAGGTGGCCGGTGGAACCCTCGCTAGGTGGCCGGTGGAGCCCTTGCTAGGTGGCCGGTGAGACCCTCGCTAGGTGGCCGGTGAGACCCTTGCTAGGTGGCCGGTGGAACCCTCACTAGGTGGCCGGTGAGACCCTCGCTAGGTGGCCGGTGAGACCCTCGCTAGGTGGCCGGTGAGACCCTCGCTAGGTGGCCGGTGAGACCCTCGCTAGGTGGCCGGTGAGACCCTCGCTAGGTGGCCGGTGAGACCCTCGCTAGGTGGCCGGTGGAACCCTCACTAGGTGGCCGGTGAGACCCTCGCTAGGTGGCCGGTGGAACCCTCACTAGGTGGCCGGTGAGACCCTAGCTAGGTGGCCGGTGAGACCCTCGCTAGGTGGCCGGTGGAACCCTCGCTAGGTGGCTGGTGAGACCCTCGCTAGGTGGCCGGTGGGACCCTCACTAGGTGGCCGGTGAGACCCTCGCTAGGTGGCCGGTGAGACCCTCGCTAGGTGGCCGGTGAGACCCTCGCTAGGTGGCCGGTGGGACCCTCTCTAGGTGGCCGGTGGAACCCTCACTAGGTGGCCGGTGAGACCCTTGCTAGGTGGCCGGTGAGACCCTCGCTAGGTGGCCGGTGGAACCCTCACTAGGTGGCCGGTGAGACCCTTGCTAGGTGGCCGGTGGAACCCTCACTAGGTGGCCGGTGAGACCCTTGCTAGGTGGCCGGTGAGACCCTTGCTAGGTGGCCGGTGAGACCCTCGCTAGGTGGCCGGTGGAACCCTCGCTAGGTGGCCGGTGGAGCCCTTGCTAGGTGGCCGGTGGAACCCTCACTAGGTGGCCGGTGAGACCCTCGCTAGGTGGCCGGTGGAGCCCTTGCTAGGTGGCCGGTGGAGCCCTCGCTAGGTGGCCGGTGGAACCCTCACTAGGTGGCTGGTGAGACCCTTGCTAGGTGGCCGGTGGAACCCTCACTAGGTGGCTGGTGAGAATATGCTAGGTGGCCGGTGGAGCCCTCACTAGGTGGCTGGGGAGACCCTCGCTAGGTGGCCGGTGGAACCCTCACTAGGTGGCCGGTGGAGCCCTTGCTAGGTGGCCGGTGGAACCCTCACTAGGTGGCTGGTGGAACCCTCACTAGGTGGCTGGTGAGACCCTTGCTAGGTGGCCGGTGGAGCCCTCACTAGGTGGCCGGTGGAGCCCTTGCTAGGTGGCCGGTGAGACCCTTGCTAGGTGGCCGGTGGAGCCCTCGCTAGGTGGCCGGTGGAGCCCTTGCTAGGTGGCCGGTGGAGCCCTTGCTAGGTGGCCGGTGGAACCCTCGCTAGGTGGCTGGGGAGACCCTCACTAGGTGGCCGGTGAGACCCTCGCTAGGTGGCTGGGGAGACCCTCACTAGGTGGCCGGTGAGACCCTTGCTAGGTGGCTGGTGGGACCCTCACTAGGTGGCCGGTGAGACCCTCGCTAGGTGGCCGGTGAGACCCTCGCTAGGTGGCCGGTGAGACCCTCGCTAGGTGGCCGGTGGGACCCTCTCTAGGTGGCCGGTGGAACCCTCACTAGGTGGCCGGTGAGACCCTTGCTAGGTGGCCGGTGAGACCCTCGCTAGGTGGCCGGTGAGACCCTCGCTAGGTGGCCGGTGAGACCCTCGCTAGGTGGCCGGTGGAACCCTCACTAGGTGGCTGGGGAGACCCTCGCTAGGTGGCCGGTGGAACCCTCGCTAGGTGGCTGGTGAGACCCTCGCTAGGTGGCCGGTGGGACCCTCACTAGGTGGCCGGTGAGACCCTTGCTAGGTGGCCGGTGAGACCCTCGCTAGGTGGCCGGTGAGACCCTCGCTAGGTGGCCGGTGAGACCCTCGCTAGGTGGCCGGTGGGACCCTCGCTAGGTGGCTGGGGAGACCCTTGCTAGGTGGCCGGTGGAACCCTCACTAGGTGGCCGGTGAGACCC
Organism: Salvelinus fontinalis; assembly: GCF_029448725.1. NCBI lineage: Eukaryota > Metazoa > Chordata > Actinopteri > Salmoniformes > Salmonidae > Salvelinus > Salvelinus fontinalis. The sequence goes on from NC_074699.1 coordinate 14,880,132, forward strand.
TTGCTAGGTGGCCGGTGAGACCATTGCTAGGTGGCCAGTGAGACCCTTGCTAGGTGGCCGGTGAGACCCTCCCTAGGTGGCCGGTGGAACCCTCACTAGGTGGCTGGGGAGACCCTCGCTAGGTGGCCGGTGGAACCCTCACTAGGTGGCTGGGGAGACCCTCGCTAGGTGGCCGGTGGAACCCTCACTAGGTGGCTGGGGAGACCCTTGCTAGGTGGCCGGTGGAACCCTCACTAGGTGGCCAGTGAGACCCTCGCTAGGTGGCCGGTGAGACCCTCGCTAGGTGGCCGGTGAGACCCTCGCTAGGTGGCCCGTGGAACCCTCACTAGGTGGCTGGGGAGACCCTCGCTAGGTGGCCGGTGGAACCCTCGCTAGGTGGCTGGTGAGACCCTCGCTAGGTGGCCGGTGGGACCCTCACTAGGTGGCCGGTGAGACCCTCGCTAGGTGGCCGGTGAGACCCTCGCTAGGTGGCCGGTGAGACCCTCGCTAGGTGGCCGGTGGGACCCTCACTAGGTGGCCGGTGGAACCCTCACTAGGTGGCCGGTGAGACCCTCGCTAGGTGGCCGGTGAGACCCTCGCTAGGTGGCCGGTGAGACCCTCGCTAGGTGGCCGGTGAGACCCTCGCTAGGTGGCCGGTGGAACCCTCACTAGGTGGCTGGGGAGACCCTCGCTAGGTGGCCGGTGGAACCCTCGCTAGGTGGCTGGTGAGACCCTCGCTAGGTGGCCGGTGGGACCCTCACTAGGTGGCCGGTGAGACCCTTGCTAGGTGGCCGGTGAGACCCTCGCTAGGTGGCCGGTGAGACCCTCGCTAGGTGGCCGGTGGGACCCTCACTAGGTGGCCGGTGGAACCCTCACTAGGTGGCCGGTGAGACCCTTGCTAGGTGGCCGGTGAGACCCTCGCTAGGTGGCCGGTGAGACCCTCGCTAGGTGGCCGGTGGGACCCTCGCTAGGTGGCTGGGGAGACCCTTGCTAGGTGGCCGGTGGAACCCTCACTAGGTGGCCGGTGAGACCCTTGCTAGGTGGCCGGTGAGACCCTCGCTAGGTGGCCGGTGAGACCCTCGCTAGGTGGCCGGTGAGACCCTCGCTAGGTGGCCGGTGAGACCCTCGCTAGGTGGCCGGTGGAACCCTCACTAGGTGGATGGGGAGACCCTCGCTAGGTGGCCGGTGGAACCCTCACTAGGTTGCTGGGGAGACCCTCGCTAGGTGGCCGGTGGAACCCTCGCTAGTTGGCTGGTGAGACCCTCGCTAGGTGGCCGGTGGGACCCTCACTAGGTGGCCGGTGAGACCCTTGCTAGGTGGCCGGTGAGACCCTCGCTAGGTGGTCGGTGAGACCCTCGCTAGGTGGCCGGTGGGACCCTCGCTAGGTGGCTGGGGAGACCCTTGCTAGGTGGCCGGTGGAACCCTCACTAGGTGGCCGGTGAGACCCTTGCTAGGTGGCCGGTGAGACCCTTGCTAGGTGGCCGGTGGAACCCTCACTAGGTGGCCGGTGAGACCCTTGCTAGGTGGCCGGTCGAACCCTCACTAGGTGGCCGGTGAGACCCTTGCTAGGTGGCCGGTGGAACCCTCGCTAGGTGGCCGGTGGAACCCTCGCTAGGTGGCCGGTGGAACCCTCGCTAGGTGGCCGGTGGAACCCTCACTAGGTGGCCGGTGAGACCCTCACTAGGTGGGTGGGGAGACCCTCGCTAGGTGGCTGGGGAGACCCTCACTAGGTGGCCGGTGAGACCCTCGCTAGGTGGTTGGGGAGACCCTCGCTAGGTGGCTGGGGAGACCCTCGCTAGGTGGCCGGTGGAGCCCTCGCTAGGTGGCCGGTGGAGCCCTCGCTAGGTGGCCGTTGAGACCGTTGCTAGGTTGCCGGTGGGATCTCTCAGAGCTGGTTAGTCTTCAGAGAGAAGGAACGTTTTAATTGGGCATCGTCAGCACACCTTAGCTTAGATAGCTTACACAGCACAAGCTCATGGTGAGATTCCTTCTGTGTTTACGTGAAACCACAGGAGATGAAACACATGCCATTTTATAACTACACCTTCTGATCCAGTGTGTCATCTGGGGATATTTAGGAGTTTCTCGTTGATGTCAGTCTTCTGAATAAACGACCATTGAATGATGGCCTTAATATACAGTCGTAGCCAAAAGTTTTGAGAATGACACAAATATAAATTTTCACAAAGTTTGCTGCTTCAGTGTCTTTAGATATTTTTGTCAGATGTTACTATGGAATACTGAAGTATAATTACAGGCATTTCATAAGTGTCAAAGGCTTTTATTGACAATTACATGAATTTGATGCAAAGAGTCAATATTTGCAGTGTTGACCCTTCTTTTTCAGACCTCTGCAATCTGCCCTGGCATGCTGTCAATTAACATCTGTGCCACATCCTGACTGATGCAGCCCATTCTTGCATAATCAATGCTTGGAGTTGACCACAAGTTCTCATTGGGATTAAGGTCTGGAGAATTTCCTGGCCATGGACCCAAAATATCGATGTTTTGTTCCCCGAGCCACTTAGTTATCACTTTTGCCTTATGGCAAGGTGCTCCATCATGCTGGAAAAGGCATTGTTCGTCACCAAACTGATCCTTGATGGTTGGGAGAAGTTGCTCTCGGAGGATGTGTTGGTACCATTCTTTATTCATGGCTGTGTTCTTAGGCAAAATTGTGAGTGAGCCCACTCCCTTGGCTGAGTAGCAACTCCTCACATGAATGGTCTCAGGATGCTTTACTGTTGGCATGACACAGGACTGATGGTAATGCTCAACTTGTCTTCTCCGGACAAACGTTTTTCCGGATGCCCCAAACAATTGGAAAGGGGATTCATCAGAGAAAATGTCCTCAGTCCTCAGCAGTCCAATCCTTGTACCTTTTGCAGAATATCAGTCTGTCCCTGATGTTTTTCCTGTAGAGAAGTTTCTTCTTTGCTGCCCTTCTTGACCCCCGGCCATCCTCCAAAAGTCTTCGTCTCACTGTGCGTGCAGAGGAACTCACACCTGCCGGCTGCCATTCCTGAGCAAGCTCTGTACTGGTGGTGCCCCGATCCCGCAGCTGAATCAACTTTAGGAGACGGTCCTGGCGCTTGCTGGACTTTCTTGGGCGCCCTGAAGCCTTCTTCACAACAATTGAACCGCTCTCCTTGAAGTTCTTGATGATCCGATAAATGATTAATTTAGGTGCAATCTTACTGGCAGCAAAATCCTTGTATGTGAAGCAAGCATGACAGAGTGATCTCCAGCCTTGTCCTCTTCAACACTCACACCTGTGTTAACGTGAGAATCGCTGACATGATGTCAGCTGGTCCTTTTGTGGCAGGGATGAAATGCAGTGGTAATGCATGGCAAAGAGGGACTTCGAAATTAATTGCAATTCGTCTGATCACTCATCATATCATTCTGGAGTATATGCAAATTGCCATCATACAAACTGAGGCAGCAGACTTTGTGAAAATGTATATTTGTCTCATTCTCAAAACTTTTGGCCACGGCTGTACATGCAGTACAGTATGTTGGTCTGTTTGTGGAGACCACTGTGCAATAA
>NC_074699.1:14886160-14888660 GCF_029448725.1 Salvelinus fontinalis
TTCTCACTTCACTTTTTATGTCAGAGCCGCGTACCACTTTAATAGTTAATGAGGCGCTCCATTCCATCATGTTCCGGAGATTCCGTTGTTTGGACGTATGTTGTCGGGGGGGGGGGGGGGGGGGGGGGGCGTTGCAGCGATCCAGGAACAACATGAATAATGAGAACGATGTCTGGGATAGTTGGGGACCTGGACCTGCTAGTGTTGTTCTAGCCTTCTGACTCGTCTTTCAGTAATTCGGAGCGGCAAGAATCTAGCCTCTGTGGAAGATGCTGTTCTGGTTCATGGTCTTCTGACTCAATCAGTGTTCTTCCGTCAGGTTTCCCAGGTTTTTCTAATGTTCCTATAATGCCATCGCTTAAACGTAATTGCTCCAGGGTCACCGTTGATAATGGTCGACCCTGGCTGTGACCCCACGCTCCGAGGGTGTCTCAGGGAGAGTTGGGATATGCAACAAAACACATTTACATGTCATACATGCATATTAGTACTCACTTGTGAACTAAACAAATATAAACACCCACCTAATGATTAGGAATATTATTATGATTATGATAATGAATATGATTGCGAGTACGATTCCGATTCCGATCATGATCATGATTGTGATGAATATTAATATGATTATTAGTAGTAGTAGTATGCATATTATTATTATTGTGATTATATTATTATAATTATTTTGATTCTATTATTATTATGAATATGATTATAATTATCATAATTATGATTATTCATATTATTAGTAGTAGTTGTTGTATTTAAAAAATATATATATATTTCACCTTTATCTAACCAGGTAGCCAGTTGAGAACAAGTTCTCATTTACAACTGCGACCTGGCCAAGATAAAGCAAAGCAGTGTGACAAAAACAACAACACAGAGTTACACATAAACAAACGCACAGTCAATAACACAGAAGAAAGAAAAATAGAAAAATATATGTACAGTGTGTGCAAATGTAGAAGAGTAGGGAGGTAGGCAATAAATAGGCCCTAGAGGTGAAAATAATTACAATTGAGCATTAACGCTATAGTAATAGATGTGCAGATGATGATGTGCAAGTAGAGATACTGGGGTGCAAAAGAGCAAGACGGTAAACAATAATATGGGGATGAGGTAGGGGATGAGGTAGTCGTGTGTGCTAATTACAGATTGGCTGTGTGCAGGTACAGCGATCGGTAAGCTGCTCTGGCAGCAAATGCTTAAATTTAGAAAGGGAGATATAAGACTTCAGCTTCAGAGATTTTTGCAATTCGTTCCAGTCGTTGGCAGTAGAGAACTGGAAGGAAAGACGGCTAAAGTAAGTGTTGGCTTTGGGGATGACCAGTGAGATATACCTGCTGGAGCGTGTGCTATGGGTGGGTGTTGCTATGGTGACCAGTGAGCTGAGATAAGGCAGAGCTTTACCTAGCAAAGACTTACAGATGACCTGGAGAAAGTGGGTTTGGAGACGAACATGTAGTGAGAACCAGCCAACGAGAGCGTACAGGTCGCAGTGGTGGGTAGTATATGGGGCTTTGGTGACAAAACAGATGGCACTGTGATAGACTACATCTAGTTTTCTGAGTAGATTGTTGGGGGCTATTTTGTAAATGACATCGCCGAAGTCAAGGATCGGTAGGATAGTACGTTTTACGAGGGTAAGTTTGGCGGCATGAGTGAAGGAGGCTTTTGTTCCGAAATAGTAAGCCAATTCTAGATTTAATTTTGGATTGGAGATGCTTAGTGTGAGTCTGGAAGGATAGTTTACAGTCTAACCAGACACCTAGGTATTTCTAGTTGTCAAGTCAGAACTGTCCAGAGTAGTGATGCTAGTCGGGAGGGAGGGTGCGGGCAGCAATTGGTTGAATAGCATGCATTTAGTTTTACTTGCATTTAAAAGCAGTTGGAGGCCACGGAAGGAGTGTTGTATGGCGTTGAAGCTCGTTTGGAGGTTAGTTAACAGTGTCCAAAGAAGGGCCAGATGTATACAGAATGGTGTTGTCTGCGTGGAGGTGGATCAGAGAATCACCAGCAGCAAGAGCGATATCATTGATATATACAGAGAAAAGAAGGGGCAAGTTGCTTCATGGGGTGCTGAGATGTTGGCCAGGGTAGGGGTAGCCAGATGGAAAGCATGGCCAGCCGTGGAAAAAATGCTTATTGAAATTATTGATTATCGTAGATTTATCGGTGGTGACAGTGTTTCCTATCCTCAGTGCAGTGGGCAGCTGGTAGGAGGTGCTCTTATTCTCCATGGACTTTACAGTGTCCCAAAACTTTTTGGAATTAGTGCTACAGGAAGATAATTTCTCTTTGAAAAAGCTAGCCTTTCACATATGGTGTCCAGGGCACAGCTGGGGGCCGCGGTGGGTCTATAACAAGCGACAACAGTGAGAGACTTGTTTCTAGACAGGTGGATTTTTAAAAGTAGCAGCTCTAATTGTTTAGTAGTAGTATTATTATGATTGTAATTATATTATTCTAATTATTATGATTATATTATTATTATGAAAAT
>NC_074699.1:14896160-14898660 GCF_029448725.1 Salvelinus fontinalis
TGTTGGTAGAAGGTGTTTTGGTATAGATAAGTGTTGGTAGATGGTGTTTTGGTAAAGATAAGTGTTGGTAGAAGGTGTTTTGGTAAAGATACGGGTTGGTAGAAGGAGAAAGAACTTCAGAGAAAGGAAGATTTTAGAGACCAGAAACTGCAAATGAGAGAGAAAAACATTTGCAGAAAGGAGAGAACGAGAGAAAGGATAGACAAAGAAAGGGAGCGAGAGAGACAGAAAGAGAAAGAGAGAGACAGATAGACAAAGAAAGGGAGCGAGAGAGACAGAAAGAGAAAGAGAGAGAGGATAGACAAAGAAAGGGAGCGAGAGAGACAGAAAGAGAAAGAGAGAGACAGATAGACAAAGAAAGGGAGCGAGAGAGACAGAAAGAGAAAGAGAGAGAGGATAGACAAAGAAAGAGAGCAAGAAAATAGGCATAGTTATAGATGAATGAAGAGGGGAAATCAGGAAAGAAGAGAGAAACAGAGAGAAACAGAAAGAGCGAGAGAGACAGACAGAACGAGAGAGAGAAAGAGAGAGAGCGAGAAAGAGAGATAGACAGACAGAGAGAGAGAGACAGAACGAGAGAGTGAGAGAAAGAGAGAGAGAGACAGAGAGAGAGAGAGAGAGAGAGAGAGAGAGAGAGAGAGAGAGAGAGAGAGAGAGAGAGAGAGAGACAGACAGACAGACAGACAGACAGACAGAACGAGAGAGTGAGAGAAAGAGAGAGAGAGTGAGAGAAAGAGAGAGAGAGAGAGAGAAGGAGATATATAGAGTTAAAGAGCTGTCACACTCCAGTGAGTTCTCTCTTTAGGTAGCAGTCCTAATCGATTTGAGGCAGTTTGTTGCCGTGCCATTGTTGTTGAGGAGAGCAACTGGGCTTGCCTTGTTACAACACAAACTAATGTATCACACCTGGGCCCTAAGAAATGGGTTTGTGCTATCATCTTTCTCTCACTCACTGTCTCTCTGCTACTAGCACTGATGTAGGGTTAATGGTAAAGCCTTGTGTTTGTATACACTGAAATGTTGACTATAGTCTAGAATCTCTGTATACTATAATGACATAGACTTGTTTTGGCCAGAACCCCCTGTTGAGACCCCATTGACTCATCACTTTGCACACTCTGTACATCTTCAATAATATAATCTTATATTGACATATAATTATTATTATAAATATATATATACAGTGGGGCAAAAAAGTATTTAGTCAGCAACCAATTGTGCAAGTTCTCCCACTTAAAAAGATGAGAGAGGCCTGTAATTTTCATCATAGGTACACTTCAACTATGACAGACAAAATGAGGGAAAAAAATCCAGAAAATCACATTGTAGGATTTTTAATGAATTGATTTGCAAATTATGGTGGAAAATAAGTATTTGGTCACCTACAAAAGTTTCTCAATACTTTGTTATATACCCTTTTTTGGCAATGACAGAGGTCAAACGTTTTCTGTAAGTCTTCACAAGGTTTTCACACACTGTTGCTGGTATTTTGGCCCATTCCTTCATGCAGATCTCCTCTAGAGCAGTGATGTTTTGGGGCTGTTGCTGGGCAACACAGACTTTCAACTCCCTCCAAAGATTTTCTATGGGGTTGAGATCTGGAGACTGGCTAGGCCACTCCAGGACCTTGAAATGCTTCTTACAAAGTCACTACTTCGTTGCCCGGGCGGTGTGTTTGGGATCATTGTCATGCTGAAAGACCCAGCCACGTTTCATCTTCAATGCCCTTGCTGATGGAAGGAGGTTTTCACTCAAAATCTCACGATACATGGCCCCATTCATTCTTTCCTTTACACGGATCAGTCGTCCTGGTCCCTTTGCAGAAAAACAGCCCCAAAGCATGATGTTTCCACCCCCATGCTTCACAGTAGGTATGGTGTTCTTTGGATGCAACTCAGCATTCTTTGTCCTCCAAACACGACAAGTTGAGTTTTTACCAAAAAGTTCTATTTTGGTTTCATCTGACTATATGACATTCTCCCAATCTTCTTCTGGATCATCCAAATGCTCTCTAGCAAACTTCAGACGGGCGTGGACATGTACTGGCTTAAGCAGGGGGACACGTCTCGCACTGCAGGATTTGAGTCCCTGGCGGCGTAGTGTGTTACTGATGGTAGGCTTTGTTACTTTGGTCCCAGCTCTCTGCAGGTCATTCACTAGGTCCCCCCGTGTGGTTCTGGGATTTTTGCTCACCGTTCTTGTGATCATTATGACCCCACGGGGTGAGATCTTGCGTGGAGCCCCAGATCAAGGGAGATTATCAGTGGTCTTGTATGTCTTCCATTTCCCAATAATTGCTCCCACAGTTGATTTCTTCAAACCAAGCTGCTGACCTATTGCAGATTCAGTCTTCCCAGCCTGGTGCAGGTCTACAATTTTGTTTCTGGTGTCCTTTGACAGCTCTTTGGTCTTGGCCATAGTGGAGTTTGGAGTGTGACTGTTTGAGGTTGTGGACAGGTGTCTTTTATACTGATAACAAGTTCAAAAAGGTGCCATTAAT
>NC_074699.1:14903660-14926160 GCF_029448725.1 Salvelinus fontinalis
TCAGCCCAGTGCTGTGCCATGATGTGTGTTTGCGTGTGTCAGTCTGGTACAGGGCTTTGTTCCCCTGCTAGGTGAACCAGCCATACTCAGGCATGTCAACACGACGAGTGGTCCTGTGTGTGTGTGTGTGCCTGTCTGTCTGCCTGCCTCTGTGGTGTGTGTGTGTGTGTGTGTGTGTGTGTGTGTGTGTGTGTGTGTGTGTGTGTGTGTGTGTGTGTGTGTGTGTGTGTGTGTGTGTGTGTGTGTGTGTGTGTGTGTCAACCTGTGTGTTACTACATCAAATATGATCTGACTCCTTATTAAAACATCATTGGTTAATTTCCCGGTGTCTCTGAATTTTGTCACTGACCTGGGAACCAGAAGAGTCCAGAATTTCAATCATCCCTTCTTTCCCCTTCCCTTTTCAGTCGATGTACGTTTTTCCGTAACCTAACCTACTGCAGCAGCGCCACCAACCTGAGGGCAGAATGACCCCATTAACCATCGTTTAGCTGGATGTTTTCTGAATGAACCCATTAACCATCGTTTAGCTGGATGTTTTTTGATTGAACCCAGTAACCATCGTTTAGCTGGATGTTTTCTGAATGACCCCAGTAACCATCGTTTAGCTGGATGTTTTCTGAATGACCCCAGTAACCATCGTTTAGCTGGATGTTTTCTGAATGACCCCAGTAACCATCGTTTAGCTGGATGTTTTCTGAATGACCCCAGTAACCATCGTTTAGCTGGATGTTTTCTGAATAACCCCAGTAACCATCGTTTAGCTGGATGTTTTCTGAATGAACCCATTAACCATCGTTTAGCTGGATGTTTTCTGAATGAACCCAGTAACCATCGTTTAGCTGGATGTTTTCTGAATAACCCCAGTAACCATCGTTTAGCTGGATGTTTTCTGAATGACCCCAGTAACCATCGTTTAGCTGGATGTTTTCTGATTGAACCCAGTAACCATCGTTTAGCTGGATGTTTTCTGATTGAACCCAGTAACCATCGTTTAGCTGGATGTTTTCTGATTGAACCCAGTAACCATCGTTTAGCTGGATGTTTTCTGATTGAACCCAGTAACCATCGTTTAGCTGGATGTTTTCTGGTCAGAAAACAAAGGATTCTCATTCTTGTTTTTGTTCTATGACATACTTGAGTGTTTGCAGTGAAAGGAGGGAGGGAAGAAAACAGAGAAGGAGGAAGGAGAGACAGAGGTTAGGAGTTGGCAGCCATGGTGGACCAGTGGATGAAAGCCACAATTCCCATTAGGATGTAGCTAATGCAAGCTAGTGCTTTTCTGATCTGCTCTTATGTTATCTCTTTTTTTATTCTTTCTCTCTCTCTCTCTATGTCTCTCTCTGTCTCTCTCTCTGTCTCCCTCTCTCTCTGTCTCTCTCTCTCTCTCTCTCTCTCTCTCCCTCTCTCTCTCTATCAATTCAATTCAATTCAATTGACTTTATTGACATGACATGTTCATTATTACTTACATTGTCAAAGTATACATATCAAAAAAGAAAAATCAAATGTATATGTATATATATACAAAATATATATATATGTTTATATATAAATAAATGGTGGGACCAACAGCAATAATAATAGTAGAAGTGGACATGGGATTACCATTAACAACAACTACAACAACAATATTAATCAGAACAACAATACATTAAAGCAATGGTAGTAGACCAGTGTCAGCATGACTTGAGAAGACATATGACCTGGAAGTAGACCAGTGTCAACATGACTTGAGAAGACACATGACCTGGTAGTAGACCAGTCTCAACATGACTGAGAAGACACATGACCTGGTATGAAAGACAAAACAAAACTGAGCTAAATGGGAAATATTATCAACATTACATTGCACTTTTCACTGGCTGTCCCTCAGGTTGTGGCAGGAGGACACATATTTGGCTGCCAAAACTAAACATTTTGGCTTTTCACCCAATAAATATTAGATTTTTTCTTCATCTCTTATAGTTTCAAATTCTTTGTATTGAATTATAATTTTGGGAAAGAAATATTCTCTCTCTCTCTCTCTCTCTCTCTCTCTCTCTCTCTCTCTCTCTCTCTCTCTCTCTCTAGCTCTCTTTGCTGATGTTCTGAATTTAATGAAATTGACAGCGCAAATATAGTATTGTAATAATCCTGTCAGATTGTAACACACACACACACACACACACACACACAAACACACACACACACACACACACACACACACACACACACACACACACACACACACACACACACACACACACACACACACACACACACACACACACACACACACACACACACACACACACGACTCACTAAAACCAAGTATGTCTAGGCATATGTGTGTGTGTGTGTGTGTGTGTGTGTGTGTGTGTGTGTGTGTGTGTGTGTGTGTGTGTGTGTGTGTGTGTGTGTGTGTGTGTGTGTGTGTGTGTGTGTGTGTGTGTGTGTGTGTGTGTGTGGTGTGTGTGTGGTGTGTGTGTGTGTGTGCAGCGTACTGCGTGTGTGTGACATGCGGGCCGGCGTGGTTGTCTCCATTCGTGTCCTCTCCTATTGCTCCTACTTCAATTATACCCTACCCTCGATCATGACTGAGGCTCAGCGTTCAACATGCTCTTTCCCCTTTAGCTCCCTCCTCTCCCTCCTCTCTCTCCTGTCCCTTCTCCTTCTCCTCTCTCACCTCTCCCTCCTCTTTCACCTCTCCCTCCTCTCTCACCTCTCCCTCTTCTCTCACCTCTCCCTCTCCATCTTTTTCACCTCTCTTGCCTCTCTCTCCTCTCTCACCTCTCTCCTCTCTCTCCTCTCACCTCTCCCTAATCTCTCTCACCTCTCCCTCTTTTCTCACCTCTCCCCCTTCATCTTTTTCACCTCTCCCTCCTCTCTCACATCTCTCTCTTCTCTCTCCTCTCGCCTCTCCCTTCTCTCCCTCCTCTCTCACCTCTTCCTCCTCTCTCAACTCTCCCTCTTCTCTCTTCTCTCACCTCTCCCTCCTCTCTCTCCTCTCCCTCTTCTCTCAACTCTCCCTCCTCTCTCTCCTCTCCCTCTTCTCTCAACTCTCCCTCCTCTCTCTCCTCTCCCTCTTCTCTCAACTCTCCCTCCTTTCTCTCCTCTCCCTCTTCTCTCAACTCTCCCTCCTCTCTCTCCTATCGCACCTCTCCCTCTTCTCTCACCTCTCCCCCTCATCTTTTTCACCTCTCCCTCCTCTCTTAACTCTCTCCTCTCCCTCCTCTCCCACCTCTCTTACCTCTCTCCTCTCTCTCCTCTCACCTCTTCCTCCTCTCCCTACTCTCCCTCCTCTCTCTTCTCTCCCTCAACTCTCTCTTCTCCTTCCTCTCCTTCTCTTTCATCTCTCATTCCTTGCCCTCCTCTCTCACCTCTCCCTGCTCTCCCTTGTCTCTCACCTCTCCTTCCTCTCCCTCTTCCTTCAACTCTCCCTACTATCCCTCCTTGCTCACCTCTCACCTCTCCCTACTCTCCCTTGTCTCTCACCTCTCCTTCCTCTCCCTCTTCCTTCAACTCTCCCTACTATCCCTCCTTGCTCACCTCTCACCTCTCCCTCCTTTCCATCTCTTTCCCCTCTCCCTCCTCTCTCACTTCTCCTTCCTCTCCTTCTCTCTCACCTCTCCCTACTCTCCCTCCTCTCTCACCTCTCCCTCCTCTCTCACCTCTCCCTCCTCTCTCACCGCTCCCTAATCCTCCTCCTCTCTCACCTCTCCCTCCTCTCTCACCTCTCCCTCCTCTCTCACCGCTCCCTAGTCTCCCTCCTCTCTCACCTCTCCCTCCTCTCTCACCTCTCCTTCCTCTCCCTACTCTCCCTCCTCTCTCTCCTCTCCTTCCTCTCCCTACTCTCCCTCTTCTTTCATCTCCCTCTCCTCTCTCACCTCTCCCTCCTCTCTCACCTCTCCTTCCTCTCCTTCTCTCTCACCTCTCCCTACTCTCCCTCCTCTCTCACCGCTCCCTAGTCTCCCTCCTCTCTCACCTCTCCCGCCTCTCTCACCTCTCCCTTCTCTCCCTCCTCTCTCACCTCCCCCTCCTCTCTCAGCTCTCCCTCCTCTCTATCTCTCTCACCCCTCACTCTTTTTCAAGCCACATCATTCTCTCTCATCCCCTGTATCTCCTCCCTCTGTCATTATATATCTCTATCCTTTAAGCTTCTTTCGTTTCACTCCAACCCTCAACTTTATTTGGTATTTGTTTTCTTTCCTTCCCTCTCTCTTCCTCTTCTCCAATCTTACCCTGCTCGCTGTCTCTCTGTCTCTCTGTCTCTCTGTCTCTCTGTCTCTCTGTCTCTCTTTCTCTCTCTCTCTCTCTCTCTCTCTCTCTCTCTCTCTCTCTCTCTCTCTCTCTCTCTCTCTCTCTCTCTCTCTCTCTCTCTCTCTCTCTCTCTCTCTCTCTCTCTCTCTCTCTCACTCCAGTCAATAATACATTTCTTGGCACCTTGAATTGATTCTCCTTGTGCGAGGGGGCCCAGAGTTGTTTGTTTGAAGGCTCAGCGGTGTCAAATGAAAAGGCTAGGGCCATTTTCCACCTTCCATGGGCCCTCAGCCTCCATCACACACACTCCCCACTTACTGACACACACACATACACACCACAGGGGGGTTGGTGGCACCTTAATTGGGGAGGACGGGCTCGTGGTAATGGCTGGAGTAGAATCAGTGGAACGGTTTCAAATACATCAAACACATGGTTTCCATGGTTTCCATGTGTTTGGTCACATTCCATTTACTCCGTTCCAGCCATTATTATGAGCCGTCCTCCCCTCAGCAGCTTCACACACACACACACACACACACACACACACACACACACACACACACACACACACACACACACACACACACACACACACACACACACACACACACACACACACACACACACACACACACACACACACACACCTCTCAGCCCTCCTGCCTGCCTATAGATGACCAGCCAATGAGCAGAGCCTTGAGCTCTGCAGCTATGCTAGTCTTCAGTAGTTATGGTGTGTGATGGACATTGATACGTCAGAGAGGCGTGCAGTGGATCAATAGCTTACTATACATCACCGTATACTGTACACACACAAACGCACACACACACACACACACACACACACACACACACACACACACACACACACACACACACACACACACACACACACACACACACACACACACACACACACACACACACACACACACACACACACACACACACACACACACACACACACACACACACACACACACACATACACACAGAGTACAGACACAGTGCACACCTTGGTATAATTGCTAATCAACAACATACAGGGGATTGTGGTGACAGGCAGGGGATTGTGGTGACAGACAGGGGATTGTGGTGACAGACAGGGGATTGTGGTGACAGACAAGCGATTGTGGTGACAGACAGGGGAGTGTGGTGACAGACAGGGGATTGTGGTGACAGACAGGGGATTGTGGTGACAGACAAGCAATTGTGGTGACAGACAGGGGATTGTGGTGACAGACAGGGGATTGTGGTGACAGACAGGGGATTGTGGTGACAGACAAGCAATTGTGGTGACAGACAGGGGATTGTGGTGACAGACAGGGGATTGTGGTGACAGACAGGGGATTGTGGTGACAGACATGGGATTGTGGTGACATAAAGGCGATTGTGGTGACAGACAGGGGATTGTGGTGACAGACATGGGATTGTGGTGACAGACAGGGGATTGTGGTGACAGACATGGGATTGGGGTGACAGACTTGGGATTGTGGTGACAGACAGGGGAGTGTGGTGACAGACAGGGGATTGTGGTGACAGACAGGGGATTGTGGTGACAGACAAGCGATTGTGGTGACAGACAGGGGATTGTGGTGACAGACAGGGGATTGTGGTGACAGACAGGGGATTGTGGTAACAGACAAGCAATTGTGGTGACAGACAGGGGATTGTGGTGACAGACAGGGGATTGTGGTGACAGACAGGGGATTGTGGTGACAGACTTGGGATTTTGGTGACAGACAGGCGATTGTGGTGACAGACAGGGGATTGTGGTGACAGACAGGGGATTGTGGTGACAGACAGGGGGTTGTGGTGACAGACAAGCGATTGTGGTGACAGACAGGGGATTGTGGTGACAGACAGGGGATTGTGGTGACAGACAGGGGATTGTGGTGACAGACAAGCAATTGTGGTGACAGACAGGGGATTGTGGTGACAGACAGGGGATTGTGGTGACAGACAGGGGATTGTGGTGACAGACATGGGATTTTGGTGACAGACAGGCGATTGTGGTGACAGACAGGGGATTGTGGTGACAGACAGGGGATTGTGGTGACAGACAGGGGATTGTGGTGACAGACAAGCGATTGTGGTGACAGACAGGGGATTGTGGTGACAGACAGGGGATTGTGGTGACAGACAAGCAATTGTGGTGACAGACAGGGGATTGTGGTGACAGACAGGGGATTGTGGTGACAGACATGGGATTGTGGTGACAGACAGGGGATTGTGGTGACAGACAGGGGATTGTGGTGACAGACAGGGGATTGTGGTGACAGACATGGGATTGTGGTGACAGACATGGGATTGTGGTGACAGACAGGGGATTGTGGTGACAGACAGGAGATTGTGGTGACAGACAGGCGATTGTGGTGACAGACAGGGGATTGTGGTGACAGACAGGGGATTGTGGTGACAGACAGGGGATTGTGGTGACAGACAGGGGATTGTGTGGTGACAGACATGGGATTGGGGTGACAGACATGGGATTGGGGTGACAGACAGGGGATTGTGGTGACAGACAGGGGATTGTGGTGACAGACAGGGGATTGTGGTGACAGACAGGGGATTGTCGTGACAGACAGGGGATTGTGGTGACAGACAGGGGATTGTGGTGACAGACAGGGGATTGTGGTGACAGACAGGGGATTGTGGTGACAGACATGGGATTGTGGTGACAGACAGGGGATTGTGGTGACAGACAGGGAATTGTGGTGACAGACAGGGGATTTTGGTGACAGACAGGGGATTGTGGTGACAGACAAGGGATTGCGGTGACATACAGGGGATTGCGGTGACAGACAGGGGATTGTGGTGACAGACAGGGGATTGTGGTGACAGACAGGGGATTGTGGTGACAGACAGGGGATTGTGGTGACAGACAGGGGATTGTGGTGACCGACAGGGGATTGTGGTGACAGACAGGGGATTGTGGTGACAGACAGGGGATTGTGGTGACAGACAGGGGATTGTGGTGACAGACAGGGGATTGTGGTGACAGACAGGGGATTGTGGTGACAGACAGGGGATTGTGGTGACAGACAGGGGATTGTGGTGACAGACAGGGGATTGTGGTGACAGACAGGGGATTGTGGTGACAGACATGGGATTGTGGTGACAGACGGGGGATTGTGGTGACAGGCAGGGGATTGTGGTGACAGACAGGGGATTATGATGACAGACAGGGGATTGTGGTGACAGACAGGGGATTGTGGTGACAGACAGGGGATTGTGGTGACAGACAGGGGATTGTGGTGACAGACAGGGGATTGTGGTTGCATCCTCACCATGTACCCTACTATTGTTCACGCTACTTGACTAATTTAGTGGTTTTCCTTTGTGTCTGTCGTTGTCCTTCTGTTGAAACACTCCTCTGATTCGTTTTTTGTTCATTGGCTGTGACACGCAGATCAAAGAGAGACTAGACAGGTACGGTGTTTACTATTGACAGTCAGTCATTATACAGCATATACATCAACCGTATTAGTCTTGGCCCTTTGTGTTTATGTCCTGCCTTATTTGGTCATTCTACTCATTAGAGACCTGTGTCTGAAGCATTAAGGCAAATGTCATGCGTTTCTCTAGAAAAATGTACATTTACCCCACTAATGACATAGGCGCAGGAATGTAGGATCCTTTAACCGTCTCATTAGCGTCTATATTCTAACCTGGTCCAACCAGTGTCCGTTTCTGGTCTATTTGCTTTGGAATGTGGCGGTTGAATTACATTCAGGCGCTGTCTGTCTGTCTTGGCTGTTTAACAGTGTGACAAACAGACACTAACCAGCGAATGGCATTCCAAACAGAACTGTTCATTATGGGTTCATCCAACGAAGCATGTAGTAGCTAGCTATGTTTGACAAATATGCAAATGTACTGTTTCGACATTGATGCAGTGTGTGGCCTCACCAACAGCACGACTGCATTCCGAAGGACTAAGCATGTGTGTGTGTGTGTGTGTGTGTGTGTGTGTGTGTGTGTGTGTGTGTGTGTGTGTGTGTGTGTGTGTGTGTGTGTGTGTGTGTGTGTGTGTGTGTGTGTGTGTGTGTGTGTGTGCGTGCGTGTGTGTGTGTGTGTGTGTGTGTGTGTGTGTGTGGATCATTTCCAAAGAGCGGGGTTTATGGCTGCATTCTGAATAAGGAAGTGAAAAGGAAGCTTGTTTCTGAGCCCTTAACTGTTTGAGGATAATGAGGGATTGAGTCAACGCTGATGGGGAGAGAGAGAGAGATAGAGAGAGGGACAGAGAGGGAGAGAGATGGAAACGGAGAGAGAGAGAGAGAGAGAGATAGAGAGAGAGAGTGGGACAGAGAGGGAGAGAGAGATAGAGAGAGGGACAGAGAGGGAGAGAGATGGAAACAGAGAGAGAGAGAGAGAGAGAGAGAGAGAGGGACAGAGAGGGAGAGAGATGGAAATGGAGAGAGAGAGAGAGAGAGAGAGAGAGAGAGAGAGAGAGAGAGAGAGAGAGAGGGACAGAGAAGGAGAGAGATGGAAAGAGAGAGAGAGAGAGAGAGAGGGACAGAGAGAGAGAGAGATGGAAACGGAGAGAGAGAGAGAGCGAGAGAGGGACAGAGAGGGAGAGAGATGGAAAGAGAGAGAGAGAGAGAGGGCCAGAGAGGGAGAGAGATGGAAAGAGAGAGAGAGAGGGGCAGGGGGAGAGAGGGAGAGGAAAGCGTGAACAGAGGAGAGGAGAGTGAACGGAGGAGAGAGGAGAGTGAACGGAGGAGAGAGGAGAGTGAACGGAGGAGAGAGGAGAGTGAACAGAGGAGAGAGGAGAGAACGGAGGGGAGAGGAGAGTGAACGGAGGAGAGAGGAGTGTGAACGGGGGAGAGAGGAGAGTGAACGGAGGAGAGAGGAGAGTGAACGGAGGGGAGAGGAGAGTGAAGGGAGGGGAGAGGAGAGTGAACGGAGGAGAGAGGAGAGTGAACGGAGGGGAGAGGAGAGTGAAGGGAGGGGAGAGGAGAGTGAACGGAGGAGAGAGGAGTTTGAACGGGGGAGAGAGGAGAGTGAACGGAGGAGAGAGGAGAGTGAACGGAGGAGAGAGGAGAGTGAAGGGAGGGGAGAGGAGAGTGAAGGGAGGGGAGAGGAGAGTGAACGGAGGAGAGAGGAGAGTGAACGGAGGAGAGAGGAGAGTGAACAGAGGAGAGAGGAGAGTGAACGGAGGGGATAGGAGAGTGAACGGAGGAGAGAGGAGAGTGAACGGAGGAGAGAGGAGAGTGAACAGAGGAGAGAGGAGAGTGAACGGAGGGGAGAGGAGAGTGAACGGAGGAGAGAGGAGAGTGAACGGAGGAGAGAGGAGTGTGAACAACTGAGGAAACAGAGAATTTAAAAGACGTGGAGTTGGAGCGAAGGCACATGCCAAGGCAGTGGGCCGCCTGTCAGTAGAAGCAAGGGATGAATCCCTCCATACTTGCATGTGAAAGGAGGGAATTTCACAGGCTCTTCTATGCATTCAGCCTCCTCCTCTGCTGTTTACACCTGACTGACAGGCCTGGATTTACTGTCTGATTGGACTAGTCACGCAGGTTTGGTAAACAACACCCCTGATGGACAGATCTGGATCTACTGTCTGATTGGACTAGTCACGCAGGTTTGGTAAACAACACCCCTGATGGACAGATCTGGGTTTGTGTTGGAAGGAGGCGTGTCCTTCTGCGTGTGTGATAAGACAAGATAATTAGCTAGGTGCTTACATTTGTCCTCTTCCACACATTTACAAGTACATGTGTGAACTGGACAGTAGTTTTCTGAGCCAGGGATATTCCATTATTCATAGTGACCCTGGAGGAATTATGGTTCAATGCTTTGCTCAAGGACAAATCCCTTTAGTCGCCTCAGGGATTTGAACCAGCGACCTTTCAGTAACTGGCCCTACGCTCCTAACAGCTCGGCTTCCTGTCGCCTGTGAGTGAGTTGGTGTCTGTTTTTAGAAAGCAAGCCTAGAAGGTGCATATACATATTTGTGTGTGTTTGTCCGTCTCTATCAGGTAACATGTATTACAACTTTTATTATTTCCATGTGGGTGTTCTCTGTATGTAATTTGACATGTGTGTGTTCTCTGTATGTAATTTGACATGTGGGTGTTCTCTGTCTCTGTCTATAACTTGACAAGTGGGTGTTCTCTGTCTGTCTATAATTTGACATGTGGGTGTTCTCTGTCTATAGCTTGACATGTGGGTGTTCTCCGTCTATAATTTGACATGTGGGTGTTCTGCGTCTTTAATTTGACATGTGGGTGTTCTCTGTCTATAATTTGACATGTGGGTGTTCTCTGTATATTCTTTGACATGTGGTTGTTTCCGTCGATTTTTTGACATGTGGATGTTCTCTGTTTCTGTCTATAATTTGACATGTGGGTGTTCTCTGTCTATAATTTGACATGTGTGTGTTCTCTGTATATAATTTGACATGTGGGTGTTCTCTGTATATTCTTTGACATATGGGTGTTCTCTGTCTATACTTTGACATGTGAGTGTTCTCCAGCTATAATTTGACATGTGGGTGTTCTCTGTCTATAATTTGACATGTGTGTGTTCTCTGAAAATAATTTGACATATGGTTGTTCTCTGTATATACTTTGACATGTGGTTGTTATCTGTCTATACTTTGACATGTGGGTGTTCTCTGTATATAATTTGACATGTGTGTGTTCTCTGTCTATAATTTGACATGTGGGTGTTCTCTGTCTATAATTTGACATGTGTGTTTTCTCTGTATATAATTTGACATGTGGGTGTTCTCTGTATATCATTTGACATGTGGGTGTTCTTTGTATATAATTTGACATGTGGGTGTTCTCTGTATATTCTTTGACATGTGGGTGTTCTCTGTATATTCTTTGACATGTGGGTGTTCTCTGTCTATAATTTGACATGTGGGTGTTCTCTGTCTATAATTTGACATGTGTGTGTTCTCTGTATATAATTTGACATGTGGGTGTTCTCTGTATATTCTTTGACATATGGGTGTTCTCTGTCTATACTTTGACATGTGAGTGTTCTCCAGCTAAAATTTGACATGTGGGTGTTCTCTGTCTATAATTTGACATGTGTGTGTTCTCTGAAAATAATTTGACATATGGTTGTTCTCTGTATATACTTTGACATGTGGTTGTTATCTGTCTATACTTTGACATGTGGGTGTTCTCTGTATATAATTTGACATGTGTGTGTTCTCTGTCTATAATTTGACATGTGGGTGTTCTCTGTCTATAATTTGACATGTGAGTTTTCTCTGTATATCATTTGACATGTGGGTGTTCTCTGTATATCATTTGACATGTGGGTGTTCTTTGTATATAATTTGACATGTGGGTGTTCTCTGTATATTCTTTGACATGTGGGTGTTCTCTGTATATTCTTTGACATGTGGGTGTTCTCTGTCTATAATTTGACATGTGGGTGTTCTCTGTCTATAATTTGACATGTGTGTGTTCTCTGTATATACTTTGACAGGTGGGTGTTCTCTGTATATTCTTTGACATATGGGTGTTCTCTGTCTATACTTTGACATGTGAGTGTTCTCCAGCTATAATTTGACATGTGGGTGTTCTCTGTCTATAATTTGACATGTGTGTGTTCTCTGAATATAATTTGACATGTGTTTGTTCTCTGTATATACTTTGACATGTGGGTGTTCTCTGTATATAATTTGACATGTGTGTGTTCTCTGTCTATAATTTGACATATGGGTGTTCTCTGTCTATACTTTGACATGTGAGTGTTCTCCAGCTATAATTTGACATGTGGGTGTTCTCTGTCTATAATTTGACATGTGTGTGTTCTCTGAATATAATTTGACATGTGTTTGTTCTCTGTATATACTTTGACATGTGGGTGTTCTCTGTATATAATTTGACATGTGTGTGTTCTCTGTCTATAATTTGACATGTGGGTGTTCTCTGTCTATAATTTGACATGTGTGTGTTCTCTGCATATAATTTGACATGTGGGTGTTCTCTATATATTCTTTGACATGTGGGTATTCTCTGTATATCATTTGACATGTGGGTGTTCTTTGTATATCATTTGACATGTGTGTGTTCTCTGTATATCATTTGACATGTGGGTGTTCTCTATATATTCTTTGACATGTGGGTGTTCTCTGTATATCATTTGACATGTGGGTGTTCTCTGTATATCATTTGACATGTGGGTGTTCTCTATATATTCTTTGACATGTGGGTGTTCTCTATATATTCTTTGACTTGTGGGTGTTCTCTGTATATCATTTGACATGTGGGTGTTCTTTGTATATCATTTGACATGTGGGTGTTCTCTGTATATAATTTGACATGTGGGTGTTCTCCAGCTATAATTGGACATGTGGGTGTTCTCCAGCTATAATTTGACATGTGGGTGTTCGCCAGCTATAATTGGACATGTGGGTGTTCTCCAGCTATAATTTGACATGTGGGTGTTCGCCAGCTATAATTTGACATGTGGGTGTTCTCCAGCTATAATTTGACACGTGTGTGTTCTCCAGCTAAAATTTGACATGTGGGTGTTTTCTGTATATAATTTGACATGTGGGTGTTTTCTGAATATAATTTGACATGTGGGTGTTCTCCAGCTATAATTTGACATGTGGGTGTTTTCTGAATATAATTTGACATGTAGGTGTTCTCCAGCTATAATTTGACATGTGGGTGTTCTCTCTCCCTTTCTGCATTGGTTCTGGCCTTTGTCTCTTAGTTGTAGCAGTCGTAGTAATGGCTGTTTTGATTGCTTGTCCCTCCTACTTGCCTGAATAAATCGGTCCTGCAGGGAAGGAGGCAGAGTCAGTATAGTGTTCTATTGTTTAATCCCCCCTCTCCCTCTGCTTTTAACCCCCCCTGTAAGGATCAATACTGCTCTACCAGGCCTAGTTCAGAGGCAGACAGTAAGGTCACAGTGTCGGCATTAGCTCACAGCATGATGCAATCTGGAAAGATAGACATTAACCCCCAATCCATTTACCATTAACGGACTGACCGTAGGTCAGTGTTATAGTCCTCTGTGGATCAGTCATCTGGTTTTTAAGACCACTCTGGAACTTGGGAACTCTGAAATGTTTGACTTATAAACTTGTAGAAAGATGAGTTTCCCACTTGGAAAGAATCAACCAATAGGAAGCTCTACGCAAAAAAAACACATTAATTTTAACTCTGAGACTTTAACTCTGAATTTCCTACTTGGGAAGTATCAACCAATAGGAAGCATTTGCAAATAACACAAATAGTTTTAACTCTGAGACTTTAACTCTGAGACGTTAACGCCGAGTTTCCCACTTGGAAATAATCAACCGTTACGAAGCTCTACGCAAATAAATAATTAACTTGAACTCTGTGACATTAACTCTGAATTTCCTACTTGGGAAGACTCATCCAATAGGAAGCATTTGCAAATAACTCTAATAATTTTAACTCTGAGACTTTAACTCTGAGACTTTAACTCTGCGACTTTAACTCTGAGTTTCCAACCCTATGTCTGGGGGCCTATATGTTTACACTGCATCTTCGGTCAGTACACCACTTAAATTGCATAATCTGATAAATGCATGGTGATCTGTCTAAATCTGGGCCTGATACACTGTGTCTCTACAGTACTTCCTGGATGGTGATCTGTCTAAATCTGGGCCTGATACACTGTGTCTCTACAGTACTTCCTGGATGGTGATCTGTCTAAATCTGGGCCTGATACACTGTGTCTCTACAGTACTTCCTGGATGGTGATCTGTCTAAATCTGGGCCTGATACACTGTGTCTCTACAGTACTTCCTGGATGGTGATCTGTCTAAATCTGGGCCTGATACACTGTGTCTCTACAGTACTTCCTGGATGGTGATCTGTCTAAATCTGGGCCTGATACACTGTGTCCCTACAGTACTTCCTGGATGGTGATCTGTCTAAATCTGGGCCTGATACACTGTGTCTCTACAGTACTTCCTGGATGTGTTCTAGTTAATGGGTCATTGACTGAGCAGGAACTTCACATCGTCATCATGGCCCACTTTGATGATGGAACAATGGCTGCGCCGCGTGCGCTCTTAACTGATGATGTCACGCTGACATATTGCACGAGGCGCAGAAGCGAAGATATAGAGATAGCAGATAAGAGAGGATCTTATGTAAATCCTTCTATAATTCTGCGAGGTAAAGGTGGGTTAATCAAAGGTCTTACACTAAATGAAGTATTTGTTAATCCTTATATCGCAGGGAGAACAATGTTAGCAAAGACAAAACCTAAAGCGCTTGAACACACACATACACACACACACACACACACACATGCACACACACTAAGAACTGCACGACCGCTATGCTATGTTTCTGTTCATGCATGTCTTCTCCAACAAGCCTGTAGATATCATATCATATGGAGGCTGCGTTAAATGAAAGATTTGTCCCAGACCAGAGAGAATCTGTTGAGTGAAAATTAGTGGGTTTCTTCAGTCATTCCTCATTTCGCTGTCAAATATTATCCAGCTGGAACCTTATTTTATTCATGTGGATTCTAGTGATTTTCCTTCCTTCCTTCCCTCTCCTCTCCTCTCTCACTCTCTTTCCTTCTCTCTTTCTCATTCTCTCTCATTCTCCGTCGTCTCCATTCCGAGAATTGCATTTTAAGGATAGTATCAAAGCTCAAATTAATTTCAGCTTGTTAATTCCCTTTAATAAAAAGAATGAAGGAATGAGAGAGAGGGCGAGAGAGAGAGAGAGAGAGAGAGAGAGAGAGAGAGAGAGAGAGCAAGAGAGTCGGGGCGCTGTTTGAGTTCCTAATTGCTGTAGCCCGTACTGTGACCTGCAGATGTGCTATTCCCCTGCCTGATGAAATATTAACTAGAGACTAGAGAGAGCGAGAGAGAGAGAGAGAGAGAGAGAGAGAGAGAGAAAGAGAGAACGAGAGATTGAGAGAGAGAGAGAGACAGAGAGAGAGAGAGAAAGAGAGAGAGAAAGAGAGAGAGAAAGAGAGATTGAGAGAGAGAGAGAGACAGAGAGAGAGAGAGAGAGAGAGAGAGAGAGATTGAGAGAGAGAGAGAGAGAGAGAGAGAGAGAGAGAGAGAGAGAGAGAGAGAGAGAGAGAGAGAGAGAGAGAGAGAGAGAGGGAGAGAGAGAGAGAGAGAGAGAGGGGAGAGAGAGAGAGAGAGAGAGAGAGAGAGGGAGAGAGAGAGAGAGAAAGAGAGAACGAGAGATTGAGAGAGAGATAGAGACAGAGAGAGAGAGAGAGAAAGAGAGAGAGAAAGAGAGAGAGAAAGAGAGATTGAGAGAGAGAGAGAGACAGAGAGAGAGAGAGAGAGAGAGAGAGAGAGAGAGAGAGAGAGAGAGAGAGAGAGATTGAGAGAGAGAGAGAGAGAGAGAGAGAGGAGAGAGAGAGAGAGAGAGAGAGAGAGAGAGAGAGAGATGGATATTGGTTGTTCTAGTATAGAACTAAAGAGACCAAGGTCAAGCAACACTATGACTGTACAGGATTGGGGTTGATTGGTTCACAGGACAGAACAGCAAATATAGAACTTGTTAGGAGGGGAAGGAAACCCGGGGATGGTGTCTGTGTAGTGTGTATAGTGTGTGTGTCTGGGGGCAGTATACTGTGTGTGTGTCGACAGAGAGTTCCTCCAAGGCTGCTGTCAGAGATCCAAGCATAAGTGTGTGTGTGTGTGTGTGTGTGTGTGTGTGTGTGTGTGTGTGTGTGTGTGTGTGTGTGTGTGTGTGTGTGTGTGTGTGTGTGTGTGTGTGTGTGTGTGTGTGTGTGTGTGTGTGTGTGTGTGTGTGTGTGTGTGTGTGTGTGGACACTAGAGAGTTCCTCCAAGGATGCTGTCAAGGCGCCAGTCATAAAGCATGCTCACCTCTTAACACCAGATTTACGATTCCATAACTCATCTCTCTGAGCTCCTAACATCGGGTTTTAACCCCAAATATGGTCGTAATATGTGTGGTGTGTCGGGTTAGGAACTGGAAGAAGCAGAGACGGTTGACTTTGGGTCGTGGGTTGTATAATATTCATGACAGATGAGAATGTTAAAGATTTCTGTGAGACAAAAAACATACTCCCCGATGTTGAGGACTCATCTGGCATACCTGGCTGGAAGTGTAAAGCTCTACCATTTCTGCTGTCTAACCCACTATGACAACAGGTTGACAACTATGGCAACACCACTGTGTCTCTGTCTGTCTGGGCTGGAAATGTGTCATCACCGCGAGACGCAACGCATGCAAAGCACACATCTGTGTGTGTGTGTGTGTGTGTGTGTGTGTGTGTGTGTGTGTGTGTGTGTGTGTGTGTGTGTGTGTGTGTGTGTGTGTGTGTGTGTGTGTGTGTGTGTGTGTGTGTGTGTGTGTGTGTGTGTGTGTGTGACTGTGTCTCCATGCTCACATGCGTGTCAGCCGTCACCAATAAATGGCTCAACAGCTGTTGCAACCTGCTCCTATCAGCAAACTACCACATACGTACCAGATGCCTCATGGGTAGACAGTCATCCTGACACCTCACACCTCCTACACTTCAATCACATCCCTAGGAGAGAAAACATCACACAAACATCACTTCAATCACACCCCTAAGATAGAAAACATCACACAAACATCACTTCAAGATAGGAAACATCAATAGTCATTAGAAAGAGAAAAGAAAGTTTTCACACAGGAGAATACAGCCAGTTGAGAAGCTGCAGTACTTGGCCAAAAAATATATATTTTTTTAAATCATGTTTTGCTTTAATGTTAATGGCGTTTGAAATGGTCACCGCTTGTTGCTCATCACTCCAGGTGTTGTAGATTTAGCTCCGTTCTGTTACGTGTGGCCTGGTTCCAATCCGGCCCAAATGTTTCAGAGCGGAATAGAGGGGAAATAAGAAAATATATTCAGTATTTCAGTATCCCTGAAATATAGAGAACTCTTAAAAAAGTTGCCTTATATGCTAGGGGTCTGCAGTAGATAAATAAAAGAAACGAAACATTTCAAATTTCCATAGGAAAGTGGAGCAGCATGGTGTTATGGGAAATAAACTCTCACAGTCTCACGTCAAGAATTAAACGTTCATCCCATGTTTTTCAAAAGTAAAACATTCAAAGTTGTTACAAACGTAAAATTTCTATGTTCTTAAGTTTTAGGCATTAACTCAGAATTCTTAAGGTTAGGGTTAAGTTTAGGCTTAACACCCATCGCGGTCCACAACACACTAGCAAAACAGAAACCTACTTGAAGGTAACAGCGCTCACCGTTGCCCCTAGTGGCCAGTTTCCATCTCTTCTCCCGACATCCTCAGACATTTTTTATTTGTTTATTAAACCTTTATTTAACGCGACAAAACATGGATGGATGTCGAATAGTGACTTGTATCACGGATGACCTGCCTGGTTTTGGGGGACCTGATTATAGTTTTAAAGAGAGTAACACACACACACAAACACTCCCTTTCTCCCACGCCTAGAGGCCCTACCTCCGATACACAGGGGGTTAAATTAGCAAGCCTAATGAATACCATCATTACCAAGTGGCTACACTACGGTTAGCATCCGCACATGTTTCCCAGTAAAGCAGAAAAGAAAGAGGCAGGTTATTCAGACTGGGTGAAAGGCAAGGAGCTGGAGATTGTTATTGGATTAAAACAGGGAATGGTGTGTAATAGGATACTAGTAAAATGCTTCTGCTTTGGACGTTACTTGTTATTGGCCTTGTGCTTTTGATGGGAATTTAATAAGGCAGTTTGATCTTGTGTGTGTGTGTTTGTGTGTGTGTTTGTGTGTGTGTGTGTGTGTATGTTTGTGTGTGTGTGTGTGTGTGTGTGTGTGTGTGTGTTCGTGTGTGTGTGTGTGTGTGTGTGTGTGTGTGTGTGTGTGTGTGTGTGTGTGTGTGTGTGTGTGTGTGTGTGTGTGTGTGTGTGTGTGTGTGTGTGAGTGTGTGTGCATGCGTGCGTGCGTGCGTGCGTGCGTGCGTGCGTGTGTGTGTGTGTGTGTGTGCGTCATTCCTTTTGAAAGCTCATAGGAGCACCATAGGCAAACTGTTTCTTATATTTTTTTATCTTCTTTTGTAACTTAGAAATCAATCGTTGAACGTGGGGATCCGCCTCACTCGTACACACACACACACGCACGCACACACACACACACACGCACACACACTGATCGCACCATTACTTTTCCCATCTTCCTGTCACCACAGCCTCACTGCGGATGGAATATTCTGAAACGTGGTAGTTCCCTCCACAGCTCTGCTCTGTGACGAGCCACTTCATTACCGCACCACTCACAACCTGGCCTCTCTGCACCGTGTGGCATGTCCATGTAACAGTGATCCCCTCTGTAATCTAATGTTACACCAATACACCCTGTTGTTCTCTCTCCCTTCCTCCCTCCCTCCTCCCTCCTTCCCTCCCTCTGTCTTTCATTGTGATTACCCATGGGGAACTACAGGGCACACTCAGGACCTGTTCACCTGCTCTGTGAGTAGAGAGGTGAGGAGGGTGGAGAGAGAGAGGGAAGGAGAGGGAGGAGGGGACGTATTTTAACAAGACACTTGATCTGTTCCATTCTTTTTATCCCCTAGCCCCCCCCGACCCCCCCCCCCCCACCGCCCCACCCCCACCCCCACCCTCACCCCCCCACCACGTTTCACTCATCATTATTTTATTCCTGTTATCTCTGCTGCCGGTAAGACGATAGGTCACACAAGACTATAGGACACACACACACACATACATGCACAAAGACATCCGGGTGAGTTACGGTGCAGGGGCCAGTCACTCGTCAGCAGAGAGTGGATACAGGTGTCCCGGTTTATAATGCCTGTTTTACATTTGATCTACCCCTGATTCAGGAAAGGTGACATGCTTTGTGGATCCTTCAGTGGGTTTTTCTACACCATGAAAAAGACTTCCTTTGATAGCCATTAATTCTATTCAACATATATATATATATATATATATATATATATATATATATATATATATATATATACCGTTTTTTGTTTCTCAGTCTACTGGTCTGTTTTGGCTCATTCCAGTAAGTTGAATATAACAAATGAAAGTATCTATACATTGTGGGTTTTATGTTCTCCTCTAATGTTGTTTTCAAATGATTTTGTTCAGCATTTTGCTGAAGGGACCCAGCAGTGATAATTGCTGTGCTTCTACACCTGCATTGCTTGCTGTTTGGGATTTTAGGCTGGGTTTCTGTACAGCACTTTGAGATATCAGCTGATGTAAGAAGGGCTTTGTAAATACATTTGATTTGATTTGAACTGTGTTTTTCACCATTCTTGCCCCCCCCATGAATAAGTGTCATCACATAGCATCTTAGAGGGGCGACAGGCATTAAACCAACAACCATCCTCACATTTCACATGATCTCCCCAAAATGGACACCCAATCTCCTACTCTGTGATTAGATCTAATAGGGCTGGATCTGAAACTGAGACAATGCACCAAGCACTGACATATGTCCTGTTCTTCCCGATTTCCTCATTGGAAAGGGGACAGAGGATAAGGAGGTACTTGCTAAGTGCACTCGAAGAAG
This sequence comes from Salvelinus fontinalis, assembly GCF_029448725.1. Lineage (NCBI taxonomy): Eukaryota > Metazoa > Chordata > Actinopteri > Salmoniformes > Salmonidae > Salvelinus > Salvelinus fontinalis. The sequence goes on from NC_074699.1 coordinate 14,923,397, forward strand.
GCCTTTGGAGGATGGGTCTATTTTACATGGAGGATTAGCGTGGATATCTCAGTCATCAGACAGCGATATGGGGCCCTGATAGCGTCTCAGCCCTTTGATGCCCTTATCCCTCCGCCTATCTCTGGAGACGCGCATTTCACCGGGCACACATAGATAGAGCTGTTTAAACCGAGATAGCTCTGATTATTGTGTGTGTGTGTGTGTGTGTCGCGTTTGTTAGAAATACACATATATGCTCATGCACACGCACACACAAACAAACACACACACACACACTCACACACACACACACACACAGTCCTGTGGTCCCAAGAGTAGAACAGAGTGTATTGAAATCTCCTTGTTCAATCCTATAGAAATACCTGCCCTGTGCCCAACTCCAGTCACTTAGTTCAATCCTATAGAAATACCTGCCCTGTGCCCAACTCCAGTCACTTAGTTCAATCCTATAGAAATACCTGCCCTGTGCCCAACTCCAGTCACTTAGTTCAATCCTATAGAAATACCTGCCCTGTGCCCAACTCCAGTCACTTAGTTCAATCCTATAGAAATACCTGCCCTGTGCCCAACTCCAGTCACTTAGTTCAATCCTATAGAAATACCTGCCCTGTGCCCAACTCCAGTCACTTAGTTCAATCCTATAGAAATACCTGCCCTGTGCCCAACTCCAGTCACTTAGTTCAATCCTATAGAAATACCTGCCCTGTGCCTAACTCCAGTCACTCAGTTCAATCCTATAGAAATACCTGCCCTGTGCCTAACTCCAGTCACTTAGTTCAATCCTATAGAAATACCTGTCCTGTGCTGCTAAACGTCCATCTTTCATTCAGGGAACCAGGAGAGAGAAAACTCCCTGACAGTTAACATAATGTGCCTCTCCGCTTTACTCCCAAATGATATTCATGTTTGTTCTGTTTTTTACCTTGCCTGGAGAACACACGGGGATCGTCGGGACAGAAGCTAAACATACGTTTCATTTGGTTAGCACCTCGGCTATTGCTGCCTCGGCGGCATCCTCGTCTTTTTCTGCACGTCTTCATTATCTGAAGAGGGCTTTCATCTTAATTCCATTTCCATCACTCAAGCGTCACCGGCTCTGACCTTGCCTTGATCTTAATGGAGATAAGAGGATAAGAGTGCAGAAGGAGGGAGATAAAGAGTGTCATAGAGTAGATGGAGGAAGATGAAGAGGGTGTCATACTGTAGATGGAGGAAGATAACGAGGGTGTCATACTGTAGATGGAGGAAGATGAAGAGGGTGTCATACTGTAGATGGAGGAAGATGAAGAGGATGTCATAGAGTAGATGGAGGAAGATGAAGAGGATGTCATACTGTAGATGGAGGGAGATAAAGAGGGTGTCATAGAGTAGATGGATGAAGATGAAGAGGGTGTCATACTGTAGATGGAGGAAGATAACGAGGGTGTCATACTGTAGATGGAGGAAGATGAAGAGGGTGTCATACTGTAGATGGAGGAAGATGAAGAGGATGTCATAGAGTAGATGGAGGAAGATGAAGAGGATGTCATACTGTAGATGGAGGAAGATAACGAGGGTGCCATACTGTAGATGGAGGAAGATGAAGAGGGTGTCATACTGTAGATGGAGGAAGATAACGAGGGTGTCATACTGTAGATGGAGGCAGATGAAGAGGGTGTCATACTGTAGATGGAGGAAGATGAAGAGGATGTCATACTGTAGATGGAGGAAGATGAAGAGGATGTCATACTGTAGATGGAGGAAGATAACGAGGGTGTCATACTGTAGATTGAGGAAGATGAAGAGGGTGTCATACTGTAGATGGAGGAAGATGAAGAGGGTGTCATACTGTAGATGGAGGAAGATGAAGAGGGTGTCATAGAGTAGATGGAGGAAGATGAAGAGGGTGTCATACTGTAGATGGAGGAAGATGAAGAGGATGTCATACTGTAGATGGAGGAAGATAACGAGGGTGCCATACTGTAGATTGAGGAAGATGAAGAGGGTGTCATACTGTAGATGGAGGCAGATGAAGAGGATGTCATAGAGTAGATGGAGGAAGATGAAGAGGGTGTCATACTGTAGATGGAGGAAGATGAAGAGGGTGTCATAGAGTAGATGGAGGAAGATGAAGAGGGTGTCATAGAGTAGATGGAGGAAGATGAAGAGGATGTCATAGAGTAGATGGAGGAAGATGAAGAGGATGTCATAGAGTAGATGGAGGAAGATGAAGAGGGTGTCATACTGTAGATGGAGGAGGATGAAGAGGATGTCATAGAGTAGATGGAGGAAGATGAAGAGGGTGTCATACTGTAGATGGAGGAAGATGAAGAGGGTGTCATAGAGTAGATGGAGGAAGATGAAGAGGGTGTCATAGAGTAGATGGAGGAAGATGAAGAGGGTGTCATACTGTAGATGTTGGGAGATAAAGAGGGTGTCATAGAGTAGATGGAGGAAGATGAAGAGGGTGTCATACTGTAGATGGAGGAAGATAACGAGGGTGTCATACTGTAGATGGAGGCAGATGAAGAGGGTGTCATACTGTAGATGGAGGAAGATGAAGAGGATGTCATACTGTAGATGGAGGAAGATGAAGAGGGTGTCATAGAGTAGATGGAGGAAGATGAAGAGGGTGTCATACTGTAGATACAGGGAGATAACGAGGATGTCATACTGTAGATAGAGGGAGATAACGAGGGTGTCATAATGTAGATACAGGGAGATAACGAGGGTGTCATACTGTAGATAGAGGGAGATAACGAGGGTGTCATACTGTAGATAGAGG